>NC_088413.1:64591428-64838188 GCF_034236695.1 Oncorhynchus nerka
TCACCAATCTCAACCCAATTGAGATGGTTTGGGATGAGTTGGACCGCAGAATGAAGGAAAGACTGCCAAAAAGTGCTCGGCATATATGGGAACTCCTTCAAGAGTTGAAAAAGCATTCATCATGATGCTGGTTGAGAGAATGCCAAGAGTGTGCAAAGCTCTCATCAAGTCAAAGGTTGGTTACTTTAAAGAATCTAAAATATACTTTGATTTGTTTAACACTTTTTGGTTACTACAAGATTCCATGTGTGTTACTTCATAGTTGATATCTTCACTATTATTCTACAATGTAGAAAATAGTAAAAAAGAATGAGTATGTGTGTCCAAACTTTTGACTGGTACATTATGTCCCTCTTTGTGGCACTTGATCATGTGACTGGCAGTTGTCCCGGTGCAACACAACTAGAGCCTGTAGGACTTGTTTTGTTGATCGCTATGTCAAGAAAACAGAGCAGTGCTTTATTATAGCCATGGTGATTAACTGAACTGCATGGATGGAGTAGACATCACAGAAGATAGGCGTGGCAGTTGTCCCCGTGCAACACAACTAGAGCCTGTAGGACTTGTTTTGTTGATAGCTATGTCAACAACAGAGCAGTGCTTTATTATAGCCATGGTGATTAACTGAACTGCATGGATGGAGTAGACATCACAGAAGATAGGCGTGGTGATTAACTGAGTTGTCCCGAAGATGCAACACAACTAGAGCCTGTAGGACTTGTTTTGTTGATCGCTATGTCAAGAAAACAGAGCAGTGCTTTATTATAGCCATGGTGATTAACTGAACTGCATGGATGGAGTAGACATCACAGAAGATAGGCGTGGCAGTTGCAGCAGCAGAGAAATATTTGGGTCTGAGTGATTTTAGCGCAGAAGATCTACAGGGAGTTTTGAGAGAAGGGGTTCCATCCTCCAAGGCTGATGGCCTGGTGTAAGATCGTTTAGGGCCAAAGTAGTGGGATGGGTGGTGGGTTTTGGGGACAGACCGCTGCAGGGTTAGATGGTTGTGCAATTTATAATGTTACCCTTTCCTTTTTTTGTGATAAATGTGCAATATGCACTCCGACCTCTGAAAGGCAGCAATACTCAAAACAGCGTCTGGTCTGCCAAAAATTCACACGAAGAAGAATGTGTTTCGAGGAGGGCGGGATGTGTGCTCGGTATGTTGTTGTTTGTTAGTTGCGATGAGCAGTGCAACGTGATGGAGATAACAGTGTGAATGCTTTCCGAACAAACACAGTGGGATATCCCGATGTTTCAGCAGCCTTGCTGGGAATGGTGCAACTTTTCACTACGCAAGCGAACGAGTACGTGACATAATTATGTGAATATCCCCAAATTTAACAACTGTAGATGGAAATTGGACCTGCAAGCGCGTTCTGATTTTTCGTATCACACGCAAACTTGTCTGAGAATCCCTCGCGCGTCTTTCCACTGTGGTTGAGTTTGAAATGGTGTGGCGTGGGACCTACCCAGACTATCCTCAGATTTTTCCATGATTGAAGTGTTTGATATTTTCAAATCAGTCGTAAGCCTTTTGTAATTATTGTAATTCCGAGAGAAATTATGATATTGTTTTCGACTGCAGTTCGCAACAAACACGGATAAGGAGACCAGAAAAAAGTGGCGTACCAGCAGTCTCGACTTTCTTTGGTGAGCTGTCCAGAGGGCTGTCAAAACTGGAGGGTTTCTGTGATGGTATGCCGTCCGGGATGTGCCCGTAATGCTTGGTGAATGAAAACGGGTGTTGGCTCACAGGAAACGACAGAACATTCAGAAGTTTGCCCAGGAGTTAACGTTAGCCTAGCTAACTAGATCTAGTTACTTGGCTGCATGTTTCTTTTTGCTAGCTAGCTGACGTTAGTTGTCTCTATCTAGTCAATAGTAAAGTCATGTTGCTGGGTGATTCAGGTAACATTACCTAACTAGCGTAAGATAGTTAACGTTTGTTTATTTGGTCATGGTAGGTAGGTAGTTAGCTAGTTCAGTAAGCTAGCTAGGGCCAAGACTAATTAGCTAAGTATATTTGATTAAACCATTAGTTGCAAGCGTGCTAGTTGCTAGCTAGTGAAAAGTTTTAAGCATGTGGGAAGCTGTCACTAGTATCTAACTAACGTTACTAAGTTAGTTAGTTAGTTACGTAGCCTAGTAAGATGGATAGCCAAGTAGGTCTGGATGTCATGCTGGAAGCCATAGCCCATAAACGAATAAAACCATAGCTAGCTGATAAAACATGAACTCTAAAATGGTAGTAAGCTAAACCGTATACTAGCTCCTTTCAACATAATCTGGAAAAATTTGAATGTGATCCTATAATCAGACTGATCCCAGATCTGTTTATATTGTTTCGCCAACAACTATTAATTGTCTGTCTGGCATGACAACATAGTAGTTGACTGTATACTCCACACAGATCTGGGACCAGGCTATAATCAGACAACTATTTTTCCAGTAGATTAACATCACAGTTCTGTTGCTTTCATTTCAGCGGTGCTCCTGGCCCTGGACTGCTTCAACTGTGGAGGGGATCTCACTGAGTGACCATTGATGCTGCAACTCGGGGTGGCTGAGCCTATGCGAGAGTGCGAATACAGCCAGATCAGCACTCGCAGCTCAACCCCAATGGAAACTCCATACAAGAAGAGGACCCCCAAAAAGAGGAAGTGGCAAGCCTTCCCGGGGCGGAATAAATTTTACTGCAATGGGAGGATCATGATGGCCAGACAGACAGGGGTCTTCTACCTCACCCTCGTCCTCATTCTCATCACAAGCGGACTCTTCTTCACTTTTGAGTAAGTAGCTAAAGGTTTTTCCCTATGATTTTGCCATCCTTTGGCCCACATTGCCTATGAACAGGGTATTGGGGCTGTAGCTAACAAAGAGCCAGGGTTTATGGCCCAACCTGTCACTAAGCCAGTGGTAGCCTGTATGTGTATGAGACAGGCTCCCTCTCACTCTTCCTCAAGGTGCTCTTTCACCTTGAGCTGTCACATTGAGCAGCATCTTGTCTATGAGTTGGCAGAGTTGTATAAAGCCTTGTAATTCTGTTAGCTCAGCTTTAATGTTTAGTCTCAGACCTTTTTCTGGAAGTCTCAGCAATCAATATGGTGTAGATAGCATAGAAGACTTGTCTTAATTCTCATGCATCATTCTTACTGACAGGGACAGCCCACTTGATGTCCTTTGTCTCCTGAGTTACTCATCATGGTAACACCTGTCTGGTTTCCTTTGAAAAGGTGTGGCTGTTCTAGTTTCTGTCATCACAGGATCTGTGTTTGAATGAATCTATCATACGATACATGTCCATTCATGTAGATTGAATAAACCTGAGGTCATCCTTCCAAATAAATACATTTTAGTTTAGTTAAAGTATTTGGTATAGACAACCTCTCTCTCATTGTTACTGATCACACTTACCAGCTAAGAGATGCTTAACAACTGAGGTTTCTGATGTAGGCGTGCATCTTTCTGTCTCTACCATTTGCTCTCTTTTTTTTTTTCTCTCTCTCTCTCTCGCTCTTTCTTCATTGCTTCCTCTCTTGTTCTAGATTTCCCCATGCCTAGACTGGTTTACCCTCTTCTTCTAAAACGTCTCCAGTTCTCAGACGAGCTCTTTGTGACATGTTGTTTATTACTATATTTAATGTGGTGAAATATGGAGCCTGTAAAACCTGAGCAGCAGGCTGTTATACCCACAGACACCACTTCTCCTCTCCCACTGTCTGTCCCTGGTTTAATAACGTGCCTGCTGCCTGGTTGATCTCAGCAGCACGACAACCTGTGTCCCTCTCATCCATTTTCAGGAGGTTGTAAATTGGCCCTCCGTGACTTCCAGGTCCCATGGAGTACAAAGGGGAGAGCATATATTTAGACACTGAGTGCTATTAGCATGAGGGATGTCTCCACAGCACTGGACCAGTCAGTCACTCTTTTCGCTGCTTGTCCTGACTAATCACTCATTGTGGTCCAGGAGCCAGACAGTGCTTAGCACAAGAGGCTGCTGAGGGGAGGACGGCTCATAGTAATGGCTGGAATGGAGTGACTGGAATGGTATCAGACACATGGAAACCATGTTTGATGAGTTCAATACCATTCATGTATTCCGTTCCAGTCATTAATATGAGCCCGTCCACCACAATTAAGGTGCCACCCGTCCACCACAATTAAGGTGCCACCCAACCTCCTGTGGTGCTAAGGAAGATAAGTCTGTTTCTAACTCCTACCATGGATGTTGTTGCTCAATTAGACCGGCAGCTTTTCTCACTGTGTTCCGTATGCATGATCAAGCCCTGGGTGTATTCTGTACAGTGCATTCGTAAAATGTTCAGACCCTTTGACCTTTTCCACATTTTGTTACATTACAGCCTTATTCTACATGGATTAAATAATTATTTTTTTTGTCCTCATCAATCTATACATAATGTCCCATAATGACAAAGCAAAAAAACAGGTTTTTAGGAATGTTTGCACATTTCATATTTACATAAGTATTCAGACCCTTTACTCAGTACTTTGTTGAAGAACCTTTCAGCTATTACAGCCTAGAGTCTTCTTGGGTATGAGGCATGGCACACCTGTGTTTGGGGCGTTTCTCCCATTCTTCTCTGCAGATCATCTCAAGCTTTGTCAGGTTGGATGGGGAGTGTTGCTGCACAGCTATTTTCAGTTCTCTCCAGAGATGTTTGATTGGGTTCAAGTCCGGGCTCTGGCTGGGCCACTCAAAGACATCCAGAGAATTGTCCCGAAGCCACTCCTGCGTTGTCTTGGCTGTGTTGCTTAGGGCCGTTGTCCTGTTGGAAGGTGAACCTTCGCCCCAGTCTGAGGTCCTGTGTGCTCTGGAGCAGGTTTTCATCAAGGATCTCTCTGTTCTTTGCCCTGTTCACCTTTCCCTCAATCCTAGTCTCTGTCTCTGCTGCTGAAAAACATCCCCACAGCATGATGCTGCCACCATCATGCTTCACCGTAGGGATGGTGCCAAGTTTCCGGCAGATGTGACGCTTGGCATTCAGGCCAAAGCGTTCAATCATGGTTTCATCAGATCCGAGAATCTTGTTTCTCATGGTCTGAGAGTCTTTCAGCTGCCTTTTGGCAAACTCCAAGCAGGCTGTCATATGCCTTTTACTGTGGAGTGGCTTCCGTCTGGCCCCTCTACCATGAAGGCCTGATTGGTGGAGTGCAACAGAGATGGTTGTCCTTCTGGAAGTTTCTCCCATCTCCACAGAGGAACTCTGGAACTCTGTCAGAGTGACCATCAGGTTCTTGGTCACCTCCCTGACCAAGGCTTTTCTCCCCTGATAGCTCAGTTTAGCTGGGCGACCAGCTCTAGGAAGAGTCTTGGACGGTTCCAAACTTCTTCCATTTAAGATGGAGGCCACTGTGTTCTTGGGGACCTTCAAACCTGCAGACATTTTTTGGTACCCTTCCCCAGATCTGTGCCTCGACACAATCTGGTCTCGGAGCTCTACGGATAATTCCTTCAACCTCATGGCTTGGTTTTTGCTCTGATATGCACTGTCAACTTTGGGACCTTACATAGACAGGTGTGTGTCTTTCCAAATTATGTCCAATCAATTGATTTTTACCACAGGTGGACTCTAATCAAGTTGTAGAAACATCTCAAGGATGATTAATGTGAACAGGATGCACCTGAGCTCTCATAGCAATGTGACTGAATACTAATGTAAATAAGGTATCTCTGTTTTATTTTTTATAAATTTGCAAAAATGTCCAAACCTGTTTTTGCTTTGTCGTCATTCTGGGGTATTGTGTGTAGATTGAGGAAAAACAAATGATAGTCCCACTAAGCGCAAACCAGATGGGATGGCGTATCGCTGCAGAATGATGTGTTAGCCATGCTGGTTAAGTATGCCTTGAATTCTAAATAAATCACTGACATTGTCAACAGCAAAGCACCATAACACCACCTCCTCCATGCTTCATGGTGGGAACCACATATGCAGAGATCATCTGTTCACCTACTTTGCTTCTCACAAAGACGCAGCAGTTGGAACCAAAAATCTCATCAGAGCAAAGGACTAATGTCCATTGCTTGTGTTTCTTTGCCCAAGCAAATTCCCTTCATATTGGTGTCCTTTTAGTAGTGGTTTCTTTGCAGTAATTCGACCATGAAGGCCTGATTCATGCACTCTCCTCTAAGAATTAACCAATGATATCAGGCCACGTCCGGCCATGATTACAGACACCTGCTTGTGTCCTTTGACACTATATAAACTAGTTACCCGCAGTGTTTGTCATTATACCCTGATGAAGACAGCTTGTCTGTCGAAACGTTGGTTATTAAATTATTGCATCAGGGCTCCTAGAGTGTGTGGCTCTCCTTTTCCTTTTTTACTTGAACTCTGTGAAGCATTTATTTGGGCTGTGATTTCTGAGGCTTACAACTCTAATGAACATGTCCTCTGCAGCAGAGGTAACTCTGGGTCTTCCTTTCCTGTGGCAGTCATGAGAGCCAGTTTCATTGTAGCGCTTGATGGTTTTTGTGACTGCACTTGAAGAAACGTTCAAAATTCTTGAAATGTTTCTGGATTGACTGACCAACATGTCTTAAAGTAATGATGGACTGTTGTTTCTCTTTGCTTATTTGAGCTGCTGTTACCATAATATGGACTTGGTATTTTACCAAATAGGGCTATCTTCTGTATACCACCCCTGCCTTGTCACAACACAACTGATTGGCTCAAATGCATTAAGAAGGAAATACATTTCACAAATTAACTTTTAACAAGGCACACTAGTTAATTTATATTCATTCCAGGTGACTACCTAATGAAGCTGGTTGAGAGAATGCCAAGAGTGTGCAAAGCTGTCACCAAGGCAAAGGGTGCCTACTTTGAAGAATCTCAAATATAATATATTTTGACACTTTTGGTTACTACAGGATTCCATATGTGTTATTTCATAGTTTTGATGTCTTCACTATTATTCTACAATGTAGTAAAAAGAAAGGAAAAACCCTTGGAAGAGTAGGTGTCCAAATGTGTGACCTGTGTGTACTGAACACAAATATAAACGCAACCATTTTAAAGATTTTACTGTCATATGGTTCTTATATGGAAATCGGTCAATTTAAATAAATTCATTAGGCCGTAATCTATGGATTTCACATGACTGGGAATACAGATATGCATCTGCACACATGCATTAAAAACAAATGGGCCTCAGGATCTTGTTGCGGTATCTCTGTACATTGAAATTGCTATCGATAAAATGCAATTGTTGTCTGAGCTTACGCCTGGCAATACATATCCCCATCGGCACTATGTTCACTATATATATATATATATATTTTAATGTACTTTTCTCCACAATTTTGTTGTATCCAATTGTTAGTAGTTACTATCTTGTCTCATCGCTACAACTCCCGTACGGGCTCGGGAGAGACGAAGGTCGAAAGCCATGCGTCCTCCGAAACACAAACCAACCAAGTCGCACTGCTTCTTAACACAGCGCGCATCCAACCCGAAGCCAGCCGCACCAATGTGCCGGAGGAAACACCGTGCACCTGGCGACCTGGCTAGCGTGCACTGCGCCCGGCTCGCCACAGGAGTCGCTAGTGCGCGATGAGACAAGGATATCCCTACCGGCCAAACCCTCCCTAACCCGGACTACGCTAGGCCAATTGTGTGTCGCCCCACGGACCACCCGGTCGCGGCCGGCTGCGACAGAGCCTGGGCGTGAACCCTGAGTCTCTAAGCCACCCGGGAGGTCCTCTGATCACAATATTGACATCAGCAAACCGCTCGCCACACCACACCATACATGTGGTCTGCGGTTGGGAGGCTGGTTGGACGTTCTGCTAAATTCTTTGAAACAACAGTGGCGGATTATGGTAGAGAAATTAACATTCCATTCTCTGGCAACAGCTCTGGTGGACATTCCTGAAGTCACCTTGCCACTTGCATTCTCCTTCAACTTGAGACATCTGTGGCATAATGTTGTGTGACACAACTGCACATTTGAGTGGCTTTTATTGGCCCCAGCACAAGGTGCACCTGTGTAATGATCATGCTGCCTCAACATCTCCTTGATATGTTACACCTGTGAGGTGGATGGATTATCTTCGTGAAGGAAAAATGCTCACCAAGAGGGATGTAAACAAATTTGTGCACAACATTTGAGAGAAATAAGCTTTTTGTGCACATGGAACATTTCTGTGATCTTTTATTTCAGCTCATGAAACATGGGACCAACACTTTACATGTTGCGTTTTATATTTTTGTTCAGTATACTGTAGATGCAAGCGGCAGAGCCTGGTCCCCACACAAGGACCACTATCCACACACCTGGAGGATACCAGCTGCTTATTGGTGATTGACACCCCTCAATTTGTCCTTTCCTGCCTGCCTGTGTTTCCAGTAGAACCACATCCCCCTCTGTGTCGCCTGCTGCCTCTGTTTGTTATGACTGCAGGTTTCAGTTCACAGGAACTCTGGAGGATAACAGAGCTCATACAGAGAGCTCCGTACTGTTGTCTCCAGCCCCTCAGGCCATCGGAGTCCTCCTGACTGTCCCCTGTTCAGCTGAGAGGAACCAGCTATCTATCAGACAGGGTGCTAGTCAGTCCAGTCCTCAACTGCTGTCCTCTAATGGTTTCTAGATTTGCACTGCATTTCCTACCTTTTACCCTCTGCCAGTAACAGCTGAGCCCAAGGCATTATCGTAAACGTCTAGCCTAATCCCTATTGATGCCTGCCTGGCTGTCAACGTCTCCTTCATAAACACTGTATGAAGATGGTGTGTTATCCCTCACAGGACTTCTTTAATGATCAGAGCTGGACAGAAGTGTAATAACCAGGAATTCCTCTTCTTGCCCAACAGCAGGGACTTGACTGTCAGTCATTGGCCTTGAACTCTGATGAGAGGTCCTGGTGAGATCTGCCATGGTTCCTCTGCTTTCTCCAGACTTTCTTTCAGTTGGTCTCATGTGGAGAGCTGGGGAGAGAAAGCATAGATGTACTTATGAAGCAGTAAAGCCTGGGAGCGGGACAGATACAGGGCAGCAGGAAAAGCCGATATCTTCCTCATCCCTCTTTAATGTCCCCATCTCAGAGAGATGCTCAGCTATGTGTGTATATATGGTGAACCCTCTTAGTGAATGCCAGACTGAGCTGTTTATTATTCTGTTGTGTTGCTCTCTCCCAGACGCCCATGTGTCCTGTTGTTGCAACTTGTACATGTCAACCTTTTCCTCTTGTTTTGTTATAGTTTTATCTAGAAAAAGGTTTTCAGTAGTACTTTTGAGCAACTATAGTTCATGTTCTTTAAAGTACTATAGCCCTAGTTCCACAGCATCTTCTGTTGTGCAAGGAGATGGTCTGAACTCAGGTCTTTTTCTATGATATTTGTCTATTCTACACTGGAATTTAGGCTTAGTTATTAAAGGGCAGCAAGGCCGTAGCACTGCACAAATGAGTTGGAGCTGTGTGCCTGTGTTGATGGATGGTGGCTCGAAGCTTGCTATGTTAAGCCGTCTTTTGAGCTAAGAAATGTGGACAAAAGAAAAAAGCGCTGCAAGTTTCGATGCAGATTGTGTCAGGAGGTGTAGCCAATCAGCAGAGACGGCAGGCGATATTCAGTGCGTTGCGTAGTATATTCAGAACATTGCGTAGTATATGTGTAGTTTATGCTGCTCAGACAGGTATGGTTGCTATTAGAAAGGATGCTTTGTTTCTCTCTGTGAATCGTGCAAGACACCGTGACGCAGTTCCCCCTTTGTTTGTTTTCCACATCGTTCTCCAGAATAAAATCGACATCTTGGTCTAACATATGATCTACCACATTTGGCGTGCAAGTCCCTGTGTGTATGGATTAATGTTTAATTTAATGGGGATTTTTGTACGTTGACTCATTTAGGGTTAGTGGGTTGGTAGCGGAGCGATTAGTGCTTTTTGAGGTCTGTTCAATTGATTAAAAAATAATTGTTTTCAATTATTTTGGTTGAATGCTGTAACACAGAATAAAATAATTAAAGGCCCATGATTGTAGTGACTGCTAGGGCTGGGGGGATATAGCCAAAATATCATATCACAGTAAAAATTTCTGACTGTGTTTTATGTTTTTCAATAATAACAGTTCTAAATTGACTTTGAGTAGTCGTAACCCTAGGGTGGCAACACATACACTGATCAAAAATATAAACTCAACATGTTAAGTGTTGGTCCCATATTTCACGAGATGAAATAAAAATTCTCAAATTTTCCATATGCACCAATAAAATTGTGTGCACAAATGTCTTTACATCCCTGTCCAAACAGCCTCCCAACCGCAGACCACGTGTAACACGCCAACCCAGGACCTCCACATCTGGCTTCTTCACCTGCGGGATCGTCTGAGGATTTATTTCTGTCTGTACTAAAGCCCTTTTGTGGGAAAAACACATTTTGATTGGGTGAACCTGACTACCAAGTGGGTGGGCCTATGCCCATGGCTGCACCCTCGCACAGTCATATGAAATCCATAGATTTAGGGCCTTATGAATTTATTTAAATTGACTGCTTTCCTTATATGTACTGTAACTCAGTAAAATCTTTTGAAATTGTTTCATGTTTTGTCTATTTTTCTGATTTTTAAATGGGTCTTTTTACATTGACTGTTTTATATTGTTCAACTAAACTTAAACCAAAAATAATTTTCAGCATGAATCATTTCTGTATTTCGTGCACTCATTTGAGATTATTTCCACGGTGCCATATTTTTAACCAAATGCGATTTTAGTAAAACACTTGGGTCAACTGTTGGAGTCAAGGAAATATAATTATTATTCTAATTGTATAGTTAGAATATAATAGTGTGCACTTTGAATACAGTGTTTGACAACGAATGAAAATGCCAGGGAGGAGTTATTGTGACAGGGTAGGAACTAAAGTGTTGATAAGTGTGTTTCCTAGGGAAAACACTTATCTTAGTTACTACATGTAGCTAACATATTCATGCTTAGCATATTCCTCTTTGATTTAGTAGATACTGTTGCACAAACAACATGCTGATTTAGGTCTACACAATCACTGGTATTATGCTCTATAGCTAGTTATGTTTGCTCTGACTCAGTAACTGTATTAGCTAACTAGTGATTAGCATTAGTTGCTAACATGATTTAGCCGCAACTTGTTAAGAAAAGACTATCAGTTTTCAGATGTAAGAGAAACAAACTAATAGTGTAATTATAGAACACTAGTGGATTTATATTAACCTCTTCAGCTTAGGTCTACTTTTTTGAAAATTCTGTTAAAAATCGCGCAACATTTCAACGTCCTGCTACTCATGCCAGGAATATAGTATATGCATATGATTAGTATGTGTGGATAGAAAACACTCTGACGTTTCTAAAACTGGTTAAATCACGGCTGTGGCTTTTGATCACCAAAAAGGGAAAAAATATCAATGCGCCAGTTGCATGTATTGTCTATGGCACAGCAAAATAGATGGCTCCCAGCTTACAAGTCCTACAGCTTCCACACGATGTCGCCTGTCTTGGCAATTGCCTGGAGGTTGTTCCTTGGTCAAACGAAGAAGAGACACCCCATACCATCCGGTGTACTACAGGATGTTTTGGAAGAGAGATTTTCGGCCATGATTTGAAGACGTGGAGCTATTGAATACACATCGCCCCGTGATCAATTTGATAGATTATTAACGTTTACTAATACCTAAAGTTGGATTACAAAAGTATTTCGAAGTGTTTTGTGAAAGTTTATCGTCGACTTTTTTAATTTAAAAAAATGACGTTGCGTTTTAAAACAGTGTTTTTTTCTGGATCACACCGTTTTCAAAAATGGACATTTTGGGTATATATGGACCGATTTAATCGAAAAAAAGACCCAATAGTGATGTTTATGGGACATATAGGAGTGCCAACAAAGAAGCTTGTCAAAGGTAATGAATGTTTTATATTTTATTTCTGCGTTTTGTGTAGCTTCGGCTACGCTAATTCTTTTGTTTACGTCCCCTTCAGGTATTTCGGGGTGTTGCATGCTATCAGATAATAGCTTCTCATGCTTTCGCCGAAAAGCATTTTGAAAATCTGACTTGTTGGCTAGATTCACAACGAGTGTAGCTTTAATTCAGTACCTTGCATGTGTGTTTTAATGAGCGTTTGAGTTTTAACGAGTGCTATTAGCATTTGGCGTGGCGCATTTGCATTTCCTGATGGCTGGGTGGGACGCAGACGTCTCAGGTGGCGCTAAGAGCAAAGTGAAAACCGCATCATCAACGTGTGCTGTATTGTCCATGCAGACTAAACGCAAGTGTCTCGTGGTTGAGTAAGTACAAATGAAGAGGGGGAGAGAGAGACCCCTGTTTATAGAGGGTAAAGTAAAAACCTAAACCGGTCCATGCATCAACACCGGTGTGTATATAGTAAAATACGGTATTTTATTTGACCTTTTATTTAACTAGGCAAGTCAGTTAAGAACAAATTCTTATTTTCAATGATGGCTTAGGAACAGTGCCTTGTTCAGGGGCAGAACGACAGATTTGTACCTTGTCAGCTCGGGGATTTGATCTTGCAACCTTTCGGTTACTAGTCCAACGCTCTAACCACTAGGCTATCTGCCACCTTATACTGTCCAGCCCTAGTGATTGCCCATTACTGCTTATCACTTATTGACAATAAAAATGATACTGAACTAAAATATAAACACAACATGTAAAGTGTTGGTTCCATGTTTCATGAGCTGAAATAAAAGATCCCAGAAATGTTCCATTCGCACAAAAAGCTTATTTCTCTAATTTTGTGCAAACATTTGTTTACATCCCTGTTGAGCATTTCTCCTTTTGCCAGAGGCAGGTCGTTATTGCGTTGGACTAGTTAACTGTAAGGTTGCAAGATTGCAACCAGGACTTCCACATCAGAATTCTTCAGCTGTGGGATCGTCTTGAGATTTCCTTCTATGAACTGTAACTCAGTAAAATCATTGTAATTGTTGCATGTTGCGTTTTTATATTTTTGTTCAGTATAAATGTAAGGGAGATGTTTAACCAGGTGTGTTATGGTGAGGGTATGCAGCGTGGTTTTTATGTGGGTGTTGGAAAGCAGGATCTTGTTGTCCATTCACACACCCCCGAGCTCTCCTTTCCATAGTCTAATCCATCTCTGCATCCTGGCTCCTAACGGCTGCAGCTCTCTGCTGGCCTGGCTGTGTCTGAGGAGTGAATCCACATAGGGGAGGGGGGAACATACGCAGAGGGTGTGCCTCAGTGCCTGCCTCGTTGACTGGCCTTCATAAACCTCTTTAAAGCATGCGATTAGGATTGACTAAAAGCTCAGCAGTTTTTGAATAGTGAGTAAGCTTTGCTATTAAGTAGGGGAGGCAACGAGAAAGAGATTTTGCCATCAGCACTAAGTTCTTTGAGTCTCCTGATAGAGGAGAGTGGAACAGAAACATTGCCTTGAGGAAAGGAGAGTTAAGGACAACTAAATGCTCTTCATCATAGCTCCCTCTTGACGAGACTTTTTCAATGTCAGGCAGTGCCACTACAAATGTGGTTTTAAGTTGCCATCCACAAATAAGGGCCTTATCCGCTTGTACCACTTTTACAACTTCCATTAGTGTGAGCTCACATAACACGTGGGTCTAGATAATTTTTCAGTCCCCAGCATTGCAGGGCATTAGAAACCAACACAAATAATGATCACACATGATCACACCACCAGTGGAGCTGCTGATCAAAACTACTCTCCACCCCCACATCCACATTAATGCCAGGGCATGCTCATTTGTTTTCTCATCATGCTGAAGTGCTCTGTTATTATGAATATGATCCCGTAGAGCAGCTGTTGCAGCTATGTAACCCTGTGGTGAGTCATCATACTTTCTCATTTGCATGGCCTGCCTGTGACTGAGCAGGTAGTAGTCATGTAGCTATGATGGGATGGCATGGTAACTCAGTGGGGTATGGAATGGGATTCGACTTTCATTTCATATAGCCATTCAATTATTGGCATTATTATTATTAACGTTTTCTGCATTTCTGTGATCTAGCTCTTTGTTCAAAGCTAAAACTGTGAACTTCTCCTTTTCAGAGACTGTTTGCAGATTGGCTATACCTAATTGAACACCCCAGGCAAAGCATTAGTAGCAAATTAGTGTAACTGCCTCCTTCAAAGAATACAGCAGGTCAGAATTCCCCCAGGAAAGAATGTTGGACTGTTTTTAAAATTTTATTACAGTATTAAATAGGATACATCCTCTATGTATCTTTATTAGTTCTGCCCAGTGCTCAGAGAGAAGGTCATCTGCTTTGGAGGACTATGCAAAGGCAGAACTCCTGTAACCGTTAAGTCAGTCATCGGGGCAGCTTAATGATGATGAATTGTGTAAAACATTCGGCTGAACCCCTGAAGGCAGCAGCTTGGAGCAGAACAGCCACACCTGCATTACACACACGCTTCCCTGAGGATAAAGCACACGCTTTTCTGAGACTTAAGACCTTGTTGAAAGCTTTTCTGAAGAAGGGGGTTTGTTCTAGGCCTACATGGAGTCAGCAAGAAACCACACCTGCCATTTATTTTAACAACATACACAATAACCTGCCTTTCACTAAATCCCCAACCACAGAAGAGTTCAATTTGCTTTTCATTACTGTATATTTCATAAGCTGAACTTTATTGACACACTTACCTGCATTGCATAACTGGTCATTGAATCACAATGAAAGGTAGAATACTAACATAAAATATGTTAAAGATTGTCCAGTCACATCTGTGTGTTTACCAAACATTTCCCTTTTTTGGACATGACATCGCTTCTCGCAGGTCACCTTGTCACGCACTTTCCTTTCCTGTTTCCGTCTCTTTCCTGTGGATGGCGAGAGGCTAACTCTGTCAGCTAGACTTAGTCCAACCAGGCAGAAATCAAGTTGTGTTCCTTCTCATCCCAACTCCCCCAGGCTGTCACTGACTTCTGGTCCCCAATATGTGCCACACAGCCTTCTCATTCTACCCATGTCCGTTCACTTGGGTGGGGGTAATTGAGTGCATTGCATATGTTGGCGGCTTATACTAACACATTTGGAAGGATTTTCACACACACACACACACACACACACACACACACACACACACATACTTCTGCTCTGCAAAGCTTTGATTGTTGCTCTGCTGGTAGCACATCATGCTACCAGAGGACATGACAACTAATTCATAACAGCTTTCACTGTGCTTGACAGGCAAATCATTTCTTCCAGGTTAGGTTCATGCCCTGCCCTTGTGTAGATGCAATTAAGTGCAATGAGAATGCAATTAAACATAATGCTGACAAAGCTCTGAATCCATAGGCTATAGATTAAAAAGTAATGAATACTCTTTGCTAAAGGCCACTAAAGCTGCTGTTTTAATGGTCTACGCTCAGAGAAATTAATGGACCTTTCAGCAATGTTTTTTATCAACGTGCTTAATGGCTAACTAGCCTGCTTAATCATTTTCATTCTGTCCTGCAAATGCAGCATTAGATAAGTGCTTTATCTTTCACATAGCAGCTTCTTCTCTTGCACTACATCGTCTGCCTTCAGCTCTCACAAAACAAACCCATCAACTTCTCATGCAAACAGTTATACATAGCTTCCCACTTATGCACATTTTGTCCCCCCCCCCCCAGGCTGTTTGTAGTAGATCAGAGGGTATTGATCGTCTCTAAAGCCTTTTACAGCCTAGTACTCTAGTTCTGGGGGTTCTAATGACGTGAAACATAGGCACTAGGCAACTGTGAAAGAGTGTTGCCACATCTCACAACAAGCTGCTGGGAAGATTATTATAATCTATTTAGCAAGAGAGACCTGGCCAAAATAGTTGCACACAAAGTTTCAAACATTTACAACATAAAACACAAAGCACTCCAGTTTTAAAACCTCGGTTTACACACATTGAACAGGCGTATTAGTTTATGGAGGAGTGGTTCAACACCTGTATGTATTGTCCCATCAAGTGAAATGGGTTGTTTTACAGGATATGCCGTAGTACGGCTCACCTGGAGCATATTAGGGTTAAGTGTCTTGCTCGAGCACATCAACAGATGTTTCACCTTGTCTGCTCAAGTATTCAAACCAGCAACCTTTCAGTTACTAAGGTAGGGGTCAAAAGATTGACAACCCCCTAAATCATTTTTCACCATAAGGTAAAATCGAACAAAAATAATTTAAGGAGACGATTTCCTGTACTTTAAGTCCTTTTTTGAGGCTCGTTCCAAGTAGAGGGGGACAGAGTACTGGAACACTTATTTTTTTTATTTTTTTTACCTACGCCGTATGTCCACCAGATGCGCATGAGCTTTGCCGAATGTTGTTTTTGCCAGATGTCTAGTCTGCATTTTCCATACATGACGCACATGTGCTTCGCAAGCCTGCAGAATGGTTTACAGCATGGAGAAGGTCATTTTGCTACCGGTGCCTCCATGCTAAAAATGCTGTAGGGAGACACATTGCCAATACGATTGGATTACCTGGTCAGTTGAATGGGAAATAATTAGCTGGAAAGTGGGAGCTAGGTGCTGTTAATTTTTTGGGGATAAGCTATACAGCAAAGTGGTTAGCTTTGTAGTTAGCTTGACTGTTTATGAACTTCTGCTTGTACCACCGCACGGTAAAGCAACGCATGAGTTGAAAATATTGAATGCATGCAGTACACAGAACACAGCGAAGTCTAGTGTGGCATCCCCAACGCAGCGTTGCGGACTGCTCCATTGACAATGAATGACTTCCGCTGGACCGCGAAGAGTTTGACGCATCTGGTGGACATGCAGTCCTGTGAGCGTAGGCGATAATTGTCATTAGCTTGCTGGACAATCTAGGTACTCTGGTAAAATGGGGGCCTTCCATTAAGATCTGTGAGAAGTGGTAAATAATGTATAGGGGATGTGATAACTATAACCCGTGTCTGGTTATTGTTGCGATTAATCTTCTCTGCTGGAGACAAAATTAGTGGGAAGACCTTCAGGTACCTCACCGAGGTAAAAAAAAATATTGTGCGAGATGCCACCGGTGATGATCAACTTACTCTCTTGAGTCTATTGCTTTTGAACCCGGCTCAACAGGACATGGATCTGACACTTCTGACTCATGTTCAGAGTATTTCCAAGAGACTGCTCAAACAGAATCCTGATTGACTGTTAATTTGCTTCCTCTTCCTGTTTCAGAATGGTATTGCTTCTTACTGAAAACAGCACAGATTAATTTTAAATGTCCCTAGACTGTGGTGTAGGTTGTAGGAGGGGAAATGGGCTTGGCTCAGATTCAAGCATCTCTAGTGTTTTGTTGGCCTTTGACCTCTTGGCTCAAAACGCGAAACTCAAATCACTGTGTTTAAATTTCTTCGTTTTAGTAATGAGGAGAAAGTTCATAAATGTTTGTCCTTTGATTCATTACCAAACTATTTGTTTAAATTGCAGAGGGGCGGTGTGTTCCTATAGTCTCATCTGTGTTTTTATGTGGTGATGACAGTGAGTTAACTGGAATATTGGCAATTTAGTGTTAGGCATACCATTTGCCTAGACAAGGAGTGTTGAACTGTCCATCTAGGCCATAGGCTGATCTGAAGCAGTGTTGGTGTTTTTGACTGATGGGCTGATGTCACTTCTGTAGAACTTCAGTGCTTCAACATAAAGGCACCACATGTGGAGGTTCCTCTAGTGAAATGCATGAAACAGTCTGCTTGTGGTAAACGTACGATGGAGTCAAGATGTCACACATGGAATGTAAATGCATGTTTATGTCTGAGACGCAATTTAAACTTTTTTTAAATTGAAAGTGATGGTAAGCTCCGAAACCCAAATAAACTCCCCATATGGTACGCAGCAGTGCATAATCCTAACCCACATCATCCTCCATGGATTTGTACAGTCTGCTTTAACTTCTTAGTGATCCCTTCCCGCTCGAATCCTGGTAACTGGATTGATTTGACAACATCCAGTGAAATTGCAGCGCGCCAAATTCAAAAACATAAATACTCATAATAAAAATGGACAAAATATGCATGTGTAATACATCAAAATAAAGTTGAACTTCTTGTTAATCCAGCAGCAGTGTCAGATTTCAAAAAGGCTTTACGGCAAAAGCAGACCATTATCTGATTATCTGAGGACAGTGCCCCGCATACCAACACATGAAAATCATATTTCAACCAGTCAGAAATAACAATATAATTCATGCCTTACCTTTTGAAGATCTTCTGTTGGCACTCAAATGTCCAAGAAACATCACAAATGGTCCTTTTGTTCGATAAATTCCTTCTTTATATCACCAAAATGTACATTTATTTGGTGCGTTTGATTAAAAAAATACACCGGTTCCAACTCGCCCAACATGACTACAAAGTATCTAATAAGTTACCTGTGAACTTGGTCCAAACATTTAAGACTATATTTTTATTTTTTTATGGTCAGATAATGGAGTTGCATACAGGCACATTTTTTGTTGTTGTCATCTATCATGTTAGGAAGTTAGTCTCATGATGTACTCCCTTCCTGCATTCCTACAGTGAACTGTCACAAACTTTTAATTGACTGTCTTTGCTATTAAAAGCAGCCAATTGCCTCTGTGCCATGGTAAGGTTAGGTGATGTCAGTTTTCGGGACCCCCTCAGTTGGTTCGTGATTTAAATGTTATTTCTCAAAAGCCAATGTGTTCCCACACTGTTGTCGTTAAAACCCTCTACCCCCTTTCACTAATTTCACAGTCCACAGCTATAATTCAAACCACAGTTGTAGTGAATTGACAAGCCCATATCATCTGCCCTATCTAGTTAATTCTGGATAGCCTTTTTTTGGTTGTCATCCTCATGCATTTAAAAGAGAAAAGAGAAAGGCCTCCATAACAATTAGGCCAAACTTCCAGATTGGGCATTGGTTCGCATCACCAGCTACCAGCACTCGCAGTGGGCTCTGAGGGAGGAGAGTGGCGCGATCAGAGAAAGAGCTGGAGAACGTGCAAGCTGAGAGGGCTCTGTGGGTGTAATTTTTCCGGTGGTACGCTGTTCATTTGAGACGAATCGTTTCAGGGATGGAATATTTCCCTCCTGATAAAGTAGGTCAGTGCTATAATACCCAATGGATCAACTCTGAGGGGAGGGGGGGAAGACGGCAGTTTGACCCTTAAGCCGAGAGAGGTGGAAAACCAGTTATAAAACAAGGAAAAAGAGCTGCTGTGGCAGGGCAGGGGAAATTGACGAGACATAGCTGAGGCTTGGTGCACCATGCTTGGAGGGAGATGTGGGACATCGTACCCCGGAATCTGACTCCGTTAACAACCCGTCCAAAGAATGTCGGAAGACCGGGTCTGACCCCGCTGCAGTTTGCCATCAGATCTCATGAAACCCGATTTAATGATGCCTGAAATCACTGTTTTATTTGCTTTTGTGAGGTCTCTTAACCTTTCTAGCGCAGGCATTCCGCTAGCGGAACCCCTCGACAACATTCCTCTGAAAAGGCAGCGCGCAAAATTCAAAAATATTTTTGGGAAATATGTAACTTTCACACATTAACAAGTCCAATACAGCAAATCTTGTTAATCTACCCATCGTGTCCGATTTCAAAAATGCTTTACAGCGAAAGCACAACATATGATTATGTTAGATCATAGCCAAGTCCAAAAAAACACACAGCCATTTTCCCAGCCAAAAATAGAAATATAGATAAAATGAATCACTAACCTTTGATTTTCATCAGATGACACTCATAGGACATCATGTTACACAATACATGTATGTTTTGTTCGATAATGTGCATATTTATATCAAAAAATCTCAGTGTACATTGGCGCGTTACGTGCAGTAATGTTTTGATTCCAAAACATCTGGAGATTTTGCAGAAATACTCATAATAAACATTGATATTAGAACTGTTATTCACAGAATTAAAGATAGACTTCTCCTTAATGCAACCTCTGTCAGATTTTTTTTTTTACTTGACGGAAAAAGCATAATCTGAGAACGGAGCTCAGAACCCAAAGCCAGAGGAATATCTGCCATTTTGGAGTCAACAGAAGTTAGAAATTACACCATAAATATTCACTTACCTTTGATGATTGTCATCAGAAGGCACTCCCAGGAATCCCAGTTCGACAATAAATTACCGCTTTGTTCCATAAAGTCCATAATTTATGTCCAAATAGCCACTTGTTGTTAGCATGTTCAGCCCAGTAATCCATCTTCATGAGGCACAGGCACTTCGTCCAGACAAACTCAAAGTTCCGTTAGTCTTTTAGAAACATGTCAAACAATGTATGGAATCAATCTTTAGGATGTTTTTAACATAAAACATCAATAATATTCCAACCGGATAATTCCTTTGTCTGAAGAAAAGCACTGGAACGAGAGGTAACTCTGTCGGGAGCGCGCGTCATGAGACCAAGGCACTCTGCCAGACCACTGACTCAGAGGTCTCATGAGCCCCTCCTTTATAGTAGAATCCTCCTTCAAGTTTCTAAAGATGATTGACATCTAATGGAAGCTGTAGGAAGTGCAGCTTTATCCATATCTCAATGTGTATTTGGTAGGCCAAGCTTTAAAAAACTATAAACCTCAGATGTCCCACTTCCTGGTTGGATTTGTCTCAGGTCTTCGCCTGCCATATGAGTTCTGTTATACTCCGACATCATTCAGACATCAACAGTTTTAGAAACTTCAGTGTTTTCTATCCAATACTAATAATAATATGCATATATTAGCATCTGGGACAGAGTAGGAGGCAGTTCACGCTGGGCACGCTATTCATCCAAAAGTGAAAATGCTGCCCCCTATCCCAAAAAGGTTAAGAACTTGGGAGGGGGGAGGCAAAGGATTTAGTGACACTGCCTTGAGCTACGCTGGGCAATGAGATTGCAGGTTTAGACCGAACTCTTTGTTATTTTGGGTGACTGGGTGGCCTAGCTATGCTGTAATTGCAGTCCCGGATAGGGCTGTTGCAGTGACTGTATTACCGCCACACTGGCAGTCATGACTGCAGCAAAATTCCACATGACCGTTGAGTCACGGTAATCTCCTGTTATGTAGTCTGGACATGCGTTGGTAGTACCCAACTCGCTAACTACCATCAGGTCCTAATGGCCTGGTACTCAGGGTTTTATTGTCCCTCCATCAGGTCCTAATGGCCTGGTACTCAGGGTTCTATTGTCCCTCTAACCACTCTAACATCAATGCAAATGAAATCGAAAATCACATCAAACACTTATCATCAAAACAATATCATGCTTTTAAAACTCACCTCACTGTCATGATCAATTTGAAGAGAGAAGTTCAACAGCAGGTTGAAACTGAGTGTAAAACATGGTTGTTGTGGGGATTTGTTTGAAATCCATATACATATTTGAGCTTATGCATACTCTTCGAGGGCATATAGATTAGAGGTCGACCGATTTTAATCAGCATGGGCGATTTAATTAGTTTTCATAACAATCAGTAATTGGCCTTTTTGCTCTATCAAATATCAAATCATAGACTTAACTATAATAAACACACAGAAATACGAGCCTTAGGTCAAATCCGGAAACTTATCACCTCGAAAACAAAATGTTTATTCCGTTCCGTATTTTATCTAACGAGTGGCATCCCTAAGTCTTAATATTCCTGTTACATTGCACAACCTTCAATGTTATGTCATAATTATGTAAAATTCTGTCTAATTAGTTCGCAAAGAGCCAGGCGGCCCAAACTGTTGCATATACCCTGACTCTGCGTGCAATGAAAGCAAGGGAAGTGACACAATTTCACCTGGTTAATATTGCCTGCTAAGCTGGATTTATTTTAGCTAAATATGCAGGTTTAAAAATATATACTTGTGTATTGATTTTTTAAAAAAGGCATTGATGTTTAAGTACAGATTGGAGCAACGACAGTCGTTTTTTATAAGATAAGTTTAATGCTAGCTAGCAACTTACCTAACAGGCAGGCTCCTCGTGAGGCAGGTGGTTAGAGCGTTGGACTAGTTAACTGTAAGGTTGCAAGATTGAATCCCCCTGACAAGGTACAAATCTGTTGTTCTGCCTCGTTTCTAGGCTGTCATTGAAAATAAGGTGTTCTTAAATGACTTGCCTAGTTAAATAAAGATTAAATAAAGGTGTAAAAAATAAAAAATAAAATTGGTGCCCAAAAATATAGATTTCCGATTGTTATGAAAACTTGAAATCGGCCCTAATTAATCGGCCATTCCGATTAATCGGTCGACCTCTAATATCAATTGTTTTATGACTCCAGAGTAGTACAGTCGTGGCTAAAAGTTGACCTTTTTCAAGACCTCTGCAATCCTGGCATGTTGTCAATTTAACTTCTGGGCCACATCTTGACTGATGGCAGCCCATTCTTGCATAATCAATGCTTGGAGTTTGTCAGAATTTATGGGGTTTTGTTTGTCCACCAGCCTCTTGAGGATTGACCACAAGTTTTCAATGGGATTAAGGTCTGGGGAGTTTCCTGGCCATGGACCCAAAATATCAATGTTTTGTTCGCCGAGCCACTTAGTTATCACTTTTGCCTTATGGCAAGGTGCTCCATCATGCTTGGAAAAGGCATTGTTCGTCACAAAACGGTTCCTGGATGGTTGGGAGAAGTTGCTCTCGGAGGATGTGTTGGTACCATTCTTTATTCATGGCTGTGTTCTTTGGATGTGTTCAAAATTGTGAGTGAGCCCACTCCCTTGGCTGAGAAGCAACCCCACACATGAATGGTCTCAGGATGCTTTACTGTTGGCATGACACAGGACTGATGGTAGCGCTCACCTTGTCTTCTCCGGACAAGCTTTTTCCGGATGCCCCAAACAATCGGAAAGGGGATTCATCAGAGAAAATGACATTACCCAAGTCCTCAGCAGTCCAATCCCTGTACCTTTTGCAGAATATCAGTCTGTCCCTGATGTTTTTTCCTGGAGAGAAGTGGCTTCTTTTGCTGCCCTTCTTGACATCAGGCTATCCTCCAAAAGTCTTTGCCTCACTGTGTGTGCAGATGCAGTCACACCTGCCTGCTGCCATTCCTGAGCAAGCTCTGTACTGGTGGTGCCCTGATCCCGCAGCTGAATCAACTTTAGGAGACGGTCCAGGCGCTTGCTGAACTTTCTTGGACGCCCTGAAGCCTTCTTCGCAACAATTGTACCGCTCTCCTTGAAGTTCTTGATGATCCGATAAATGGTTGATTTAGGTGCAATCTTACTGGCAGCAGTATCCTTGCCTGTGAAGCCCTTTTTGTGCAAAGCAATGATGAGGGCACGTGTTTCCTTAATCAGCATGACAGAGTGATCTCCAGCCTTGTCCTCGTCAACACTCACACCTGTGTTAACGAGAGAATCACTGACATGATGTCAGCTGGTCCTTTTGTGGCAGGACTGAAATTCAGTGGAAATGTTTTGGGGGGATTCAGTTCATTTGCATGGCAAAGAGGGACTTTGCAATTCATCTGATCACTCTTCATAACATTCTGGAGTATATGCAAATTGCCATCATACAAACTGAGGCAGCAGACTTTGAAAATTAATATTTGTGTAATTTTCAACTTTTGGCCACGACTGTAGGCTATTAGGCTTATCCCATTCCCTGCATTAATTAATTTGTCTGCGTGTCTATTCAACATTTGGATGAGAGGAAACCATGCCATGAATGAAGAACGATAGGCCTGTCTTATTTTCACGATTCGGCACATTGAAAACTCAAATTGCTTTGGAAAAAAAGCCTCGTTACCTAATGAAAGCCTATAGCCGACATAACAAAACAATACCTTTACATGAACCTACCAGACGAGCTAAATCACTTCTGTGCTCGCTTTGAGGCAAGCAACACTGAGGCATTCATGAGAGCATCAGCTGTTCTGGACGACTGTGTGATCACACTCTCCGTAGTCAATGTGAGTAAGACTTTTAAACAGGTCAAAATACACAAGGCTGCGGGGCCAGACAGATTACCAGGACGTGTGATCTGGGCATATGCTGACTAACTGGCAGGTGTCTTCACTGACATTTTCAACATGTCCTTGATTGAGTTTGTAATGCCAACATGTTTCAAGCAGACCACCATAGTCCCTGTCCCCAAGAACACAAAGGCAACCTGCCTAAATGACTACAGACCCGTAGTACTCACGTCCGTAGCCATGAAGTGCTTTGAAAGGCTGGTAATGGCTCACATCAACACCATTATCCCAGAAACCCTAGACCCACTCCAATTTGCATACCGCCCAAACAGATCCACAATCTCAATTGCACTCCACACTGCCCTTTCCCACCTGGACAAACGAGCACTTATCTGAGAATGCTATTCATCGACTACAGCTCAGCGTTCAACACCATAGTACCCTCCAAAGCTCATCACTAAGCTAAGGATCCTGGGACTAAACAACTCCCTCTGCAACTGGATCCTGGACTTCCTGACGGGCCGCCCCAGGTGGTGAGGGTAGGTAGCAACACATCTGCCACGCTGATCCTCAACACTGGAGCTCCCCAGGGGTGCGTGCTCAGTCCTGTACTCCCTGTTCACCCACGACTGCATGGCCAGGCAAGACTCCAACACCATCAAGTTTGCAAACGACACAACACTGGTAGGCCTGATCAACGACGACACAGCCTATCGGAGGTCAGAGACCTGGCCGGGTGGTGCCAGAATAACAAACTATCCCTCAACGTAACCAAGACTAAGGAGATGATTGTGGACTACAGGAAAAGGAGGACCAAGCATGCCCCCATTCTCATCGTAGTGGAACAGGTTGAGAGTTTCAAGTTCCTTGGCGTCCACATCACCCACAAAGTAGAATGTTCCAAACACACCAAGACACTTGTGAAGAGGGCACGAGAAAGCCTATTCCCCCTCAGGAAACTAAAAGAGTTGGCATTGGTCCTGAGATCCTCAAAAGGTTCTACAGCTGCTACATCGAGAGCATGGTTGCATCACTGCCTGGTACGGCAATTGCTCGGCCTCCGACCGCGAGGCACTACAGAGGGTAGTGCGTATGGCCCAGTACATCACTGTGGCTAAGCTGCCTGCCATCCAGGACATCTATACCAGGCGGTGTCAGAGGAAGGCCCTAAAAATTGCCAAAGACCCCAGCCACCCCAGTCAGACTGTTCTCTCTACTACCGCATGGCAAGCGGTACCGGAGTGCCAAGTCTAGGACAAAAAGGCTTCTCAACAGTTTTTACCCCCAAGCCATAAGACCCCTGAACACGTAATCAAATGGCTACCCGGACTATTTGCATTGTGTGCCTCCCCCCACCCATCCCCTCTTTTACGCTGCTGCTACTCTCTTATCATACATGTATAGTCACTTTAATTATACATTCATGTACATACTACCTCAATTGGCCCGATCAACCAGTGCTCCCGCACATTGGCTTACCGGGCTATCTGCATTGTGTCCCACCACCTGCCAACCCCTGTTTTACGCTACTGCTACTCTCTGTTCATCATATATGCAGAGTCACTTTAACCATATCTACATGTACATACTACCTCAACCAGCCTGACTAACCGGTGTCTATATAGAATCGCTACTGTTATTTTTCACTATCTTTTCACTGTTTATTTGTTTACTTACCTATTGTTCACTTTATACAATTTTTGTACTATTGGTTAGAGCCTGTAAGTAAGCATTTCACTGTAAGGTCTACACCTGTTGTATTCGTTGCACGTGACAAATAAACTTTGATTTGATTTGACATTCAATGTTGTTTAGATGGTCAAATATTTAATTGAAACTTAAATACATTTTCAAAATCGAATAGTCTATAGGCTGCAAAAATAGCTTACGTTTGTTTTGTAGGCTAATAGCTCAAAGGTTTACCAGCCGCATGGGTTTAAACTTTATATGACCGCTGTATAGTCTAAATGAATGAAAGCCGAATGAATGTAATAACTGATAATTCAGTAAACTAATACCTGCTTGCACTTCTCCAGGCTGTGTATCCATCTACCAGGTTGTTGTCCTCCTTGTCCACGATGACTCAAATCCTTCTAAACTGGATTTCTGGTAAACTGGTTTCCACAATGGTGTGTTTCACCGTCATAACCTTTTTCTTTCTTCTGTTAGAAAGCTAGGTGTCAAGGAAAATAAACATTGTCACGTGGCGAACTGAATTTTTCCCTGCAAATGGACAAATTTAAACGTTTCAGCTCCACACAAATAGACCTACCAATGGACACAGCCTAGGCTCCCAGCCACGCAGCAAGAACAAGTAACAGGGAACTGTTCCAAGCTGCGTGGCTGGAACCCTAGGCTGTGTCTGCCTCACTGCTCACAGCCTAATGACATTCGCAACACAATTCAACACTACTAGCTTCTGGGTTTGTCAAACAAATATTTTGATTTTAAAACAACCCGCAAAATAATTGTTCAGAACCGCAAGCCGACCCGCAGGTTGAAATTGTTATTCATTCCACCCGCCAGCTGATTTGATTTGTTTTAAAAAATGTTGAAGGGGGGGGGGTCAACCACAGAGAACCATGGGTACCTAACTTGATTCCGGACTCTACATCCTTTTGGAGATGTTACACGCCTGGAATGTGAACACAAGCCCTAGAAGAGGTAGTTTTGCTTGCTTTGGTCAAAATGGACCAACTGCTTCACTCACTGTCTTTGCTATCGCTGACCTCTGTGCACACTGATCACATAGGCCAAGAAACAAGTTAACCCTTTCCTGCACAGAAAGTGACCCAGTTTGTTTATTTTGTATTCTCTGTTTTGATTTGTCAGTCATAACTTCATGCAGGTCAGAACATTATCCCACGGTTGGATTTTTAACATTTCTATTCCCACAGCGCTCATGTAGAGAAATACAGGAACTTTGGATATATCCAATAACTTTGAATAGTATGCTCTTTATTCTTGGTATGAGAATCCAAATTAAGTAGGCGTAGTTTGCGTGAGACAGTGGATCTTTATCACGATCATTGTTCTTGTTTGAAATGTCCTGGACCAGTGTAGACCTAGAATGATATTAGAAGCAGCACAGTGAGAGCGTTATAGAGACAAGTTTAGATTTCAGTCTAAACCTTTCAACATGGGCTAATTCAGCCTGCTCTGAGGACCTGACTTTAAGGAACGTAAGCATGTGTGGGGTTCTGGCATATTACCCTTAGGCTACATCATACATTAACTCATGCACAAATACACAAAACAACTCAGTCGATGGTCAGACTGCAGTAATGTTTATCAGATTTCTGTGTACTGTGTAATGACATGTGGCAGGGGAAAAGTAACTCAATTCCCTTTGTGCTAAACCACAGAAAAAAACATGTCTTAAACTGAGAAGAGGAAAGTTATGCCAAGAGACAACAGAAGTTATAAAAGACACCCCCCCCCATTCACATAACAAGCCAAATTGTCTCCCTACGCTGTAATGACTTCCATCTTGTTTGCTGCCACAATTTCTATATCAAAGCAAAAGCTGAATTCAGACTCCTCTATAAGTTGATGGTTTGTTGGAATGAAAAGGATTTACACTCCATCATACCTCCTTTTTACCCGTCTTTCTCCTCTTTGTTGCTGTCAGTTTACTCGGTTCACTTGTGGTTGTTTCCACAGTAACCACTTTCCCCATGACTGACAATGAATAGTGTCCGTCTCCATGACAACTATAGGCTAACCCTTTCAAAGCTCTGGTTTATTTTCAGAGTTTGGCACTGAACTGAAATATAAGGAATGGATTGAAAGTCTTCAGTCTTGAAATTGGTGCAGTAGATCCATGTCTGTGGGGAAAATAAAGGCCTGATGTAGCAGGGTCTGCCCTCCTTAATGGCCTCCGCTTGGAATTTGTCCATATCCATCACCCTGTCACCCCTTAACTTCTCTAGGGTATGGGGCAGCATTTGGAATTTTGGATAAAAAGCATGCCCAAATTAAACTGCCTTCTACTCATGCCCAGAAGATAGGATATGCATATAATTAGTAGATCTGGATAGAAAACACTCAAAAGTTTCCAAAAACGGTTAAAATAATGTCTGTGAGTATAACAGAACTGATTTGGCAGGTGAAAACCTGAGAAAAATCCATTCAGGAAGTAGGATTTTGTTGTTGTTGTAGTTTTCTATTCAATGCCATTACAGGATCTATTGACTTAGGACTCAAATTGCAGTTCCTATGCCTTCCACTAGATGTCAACAGTCTTTAGAAATTGTTTCAGGCTTGTATTCTGAAAAATGAGGGAGTAAGAGCAGTCTGAATGAGTGGACCCTGCCGTGTCAGAGCTTTTTCATGCGCACGACCAGAGAGAGTGCCTTTCTTGTTTACCTTTTATATTGACAACGTTATTGTCCGGTTGAAATATTATAGATTATTTAGGCTAAAAACAACCTGAGGATTGAATATAAACATTGTTTGACATGTTTCTATGAACTTTATGGATACAATTTGGATTTTCGGATATAAAGAGACTTTATCGAACAAAAGGAACATTTATTGAATAAATGAATGTCTTCTGAGTGCAGAGATATGAAGATCATCAAAGGTTAATTATTTTATCTCTTTCTGACTTGTGTAACTCTTCTACTTGGCTGGTTACTGTTTGTAATGATTTGTCTGCTGGGCTATGTTCTCAAATAATTGTAAGGTATGCTTTCGCCTTAAAGCATTTTTTAAATCTGACACCGTGGTTGGATTCACAAGAAGTTAATCTTTAAACCAATGTAAAATAGTTGTATCTTTTCTGAATTTTTATAGTGAGTATTTCTGTATTTGAATTTGGCGCTCTGCAATCTCACTGGATGTTGGCCAGGTGGGACGCTAGCGTCCCACATACCCTAGAGAGGTTAACACACTGTTACCTGACTCTTCCTCCATTACATGTGGCTTGTCTCCCAGCGCCAGAGCTGATGACAGAGGCAGTAGTTATCGGCGCATTTGGGAAGCACACTCCTTTAGTGTCTGTCAGTAAACTTTGCATTTAGTCTACACAGTCAGGAGGCCGTTCATTGGTTGAGATATTGGATTATGTATTTTGTGCTAGGGTTGGACGGTATCCAGACTGTCATACTGTTTTCTGTACCATACCGGCATAAATGTTGGTACCAGAAATGCAAAAAAAGGCATGTTGTATTTTGAGCCAGAGAGACAACAGGTTAAAATCGAAGAAAATAGGTTTTGTGGTTGATATTGCAGTATGTATTTAGTTTGAACAATTTAAATGAGCTAGCATGAGACTGGTTTCGTCTAGACAAACTGTTGCTTAGCAACCAGATAACGTGTTCTGTGGAGAGAAAGTAATGTTGATCCAGAGCATCCCAAACGTGTATGACAGCATGTTCAGGTTCCCGCCAATATCCAGCAACTTCGCACAGCCATTGAAGAGGAGTGGGACAACATTCCACAGGCCACAATCAACAGCCTGATCAACTCTATGCGAAGGAGATGTATTGCGCTGCATGAGGCAAATCGTGGTCACACCAGATACTAACTGGTTTTCTGATCCACGCCTCTACCTTTTTTTATGGTATCTGTGACAACGGATGCATGTCTGTATTCCCAGTCATGTGAAATCCATAGATTAGGGCCTATTTAATTTATTTCAACTGAATGATTTCCTTATGAACTAACTCAAGTAAAATCTTTGAAATTATTTCATGTTGAGTTTTAAATTTTTCTTCAGTGGACTTTCATGAAAGCTTGACAACTTAAAATACAAAGTCAATGTTTGATCACTCCATCAACAAGTAATTACAACACCTAGCCAGCCTATAGGCTTAGGCAAAGAAGATACAATTATTTGGAATGAATTGTTACCTCGACAACAGTCAAGCCAAAGAAGGCTTGCCTCCCTCCCTCAACCATGCTGTGATGTTAATGAGTTATATTTTAGGATACAGGGGCTTGCGAAGGTATTTGCCCTCCTTGGCATTTTTCCTATTTTGTTGCCATACAACCTGGAATTAACATGGATATTTGGGGGGTTTGTATCATTTGATTTACACAACATGCCTACTACTTTGAAGATATGCAAAATATGTTTTATTGTGAAACAAACAAGAAATAAGACAAAATAAACTAAAGCTGAGCATGCATAACTATTCATGGTCCTGAAGGAAGGTGAACCTCTATCCCAGTCTCAAATCTTTGGAAGACTGAAACAGGTTGCCCTCCAGAATTTCCCTGTATTTAGTGCCATCATTCCTTCAATTCTGACCAGTTTCCCAGTCTTTGCCGATGGAAAAACATCCCCACCGCATGATGCTGCCACCACCATGCTTCACTGTGGGGATGATATTCTCGGGGTGATGAGGTGTTGGGTTTGCACCAGACATAGTGTTTTCCTTGATGGCCAAAAATCTCAATTTTACTCTCATCTAGTCAGAGTACCTTCTTCCAGATGTTTGGGGAGTCTCTCACATGCCTTTTGGCGAAAACCAAACGTGATTGCTTATCTTTTTCTTCAAGCAATGGCTTTTTTTCTGGCCACTCTTTCGTAAAGCCCAGCTCTGTGGAGTGTACGGCTTAAAGCTGTCCTATGGACAGATACTCCAATCTCCGCTGTGGAGCTTTGCAGCTCTTTCAGGGTTATCTTTGGTCTGATTGTTTCCTCTGATTAATGCCCTCCTTGCCTGGTCCATGAGTTTTGGTGGACGGCCCTCTCTTGGCAGGTTTGTTGTGGTGCCATATTCGTTCCAATTTTTAATAATGGATTTAATGGTGCTCAGTGGGTTGTTCAAAGTTTGATATTTTTTTATTACTCAATCCTGATCTGTACTTCTCCACAACTTTGTCCCTGACCTGTTTTGAGAGCTCCTTGGTCTTCATGGTGCCGCTTGCTAGGTGGTACCCCTTGCTTAGTGGTGTTGCAGACTCTTTCAGAACAGGTGTGTGTGTGTGTATATATACTGAGATCATGTGACGGATCATGTGACACTTAGATTGTGCACATGTGGCCTTTATTTAACTATGTGACTTCTGAAGGTAATTGGTTGCACCAGATCTTATTTAGGGGCTTCATAGTAAAGGGGGTGAATACATATGCACGCAACACTTTTCCGTTTAAATATTTTTAGAATGTTTTGAAAGGTTATTTTTTTCATTTCACTTCACCAATTTGGACTACTTTGTATGTCCATTACATAAAATACAAATAAAAAATCAATTTAATTACAGGTTGTAATTTTTGTAACTTTTGCAAGGCACTGTAACGTGACAGGTTTGGAATTTAATGTAAGTCGTCAAAAGCTAACAAACTGTCCAAGGGTTGTATGCGGTGGTTTCCCTGGCCAACATAGCCTACAGTCTGTAAAAGCTTGAGAGACTGCCCCTGAAACCTTTCCACTTGTCATTGCATTTAGATCTCTTTCTTGTGTCAAACCGCTTCGGCCAGTAGTGTAGCCTAGTGCTTTTCAAACAATTAGGTCTACCTTGTTTTTACTCCTCGTCGTGATACGCTTTGCTCTTCATGTCTTACATTTTCAGGCACCTATCTCTTTCTAAGGCATTGAACTGTTAAACCTTGTCCATTCCCTACAGATGAGACCAGCTCACCTTGAATGGATTTCATGTCACAGTAGGTCCTGTGGGTTCCTCTTCACTTTAGCTGGAGCAAAATAGGCAGGGATTAGGCCCCTCCAGCCTGCTGTGTGTTGTAAATTCAATCGATCAGCAAGCCTTGCATCTGGCCTGCATTGACAGGGATAAACACATGAGTGCTTAGGGCTCAAAATGCTCAAAATCACCCTCCATTACTGTGTGAGCTCTCCAGAGCAAGAAGAAATGCGAGCGGTAGGGACCAGAGATTCAGGTCATCTGTGAGATTTATTCATCTGCCCACTGTGGTGTACTACAACAGATGTAGAATCAAAATGTGACCAATATTGTCGCAGCAAAATAATCGTGCAGCAACAGGATTTTAATGTTTAGTCCATAATGTTGCTGGATTGGTGGTTAGACTATTAGCTGGCCAAAATTTGGCAACACGAAAAGTGCAGTACTGTTATTAATAACCTGGGCGGCAGATGTCCAACGCTCTAACCACTAGGCTTAGTAACCGAAATGTTGCAAGATCGTATCCCCGAGCTGACAAGGTAAAAATCTGTCGTTCTGCCCCTGAAAAAGGCAGTTAACCCACTGTTCCTAGGCCATCATAGAAAATAAGAATTTGTTCTTAACTGACTTGCCTAGTTAAATAAAGGTAAAAAATAATTTAAGACCTTGTGTTAATGAGTGTTTTCGGTGAATTGTGTAAATCATGAAGCTCATCTGCATTTCCTGCTGTGCAGAAAATGTATCAGCAGCAAAAGAGTGATCAAATTAAAATCCTACATCAGTAGTGATAATAGCCTATCCCAAAACAACAACAGTGTAAGCTTAGTGTGGCCTCTGGTTGTCTGTTTTTTTTGGGGGGGGGGGGGGGTGCTCTGCTTGATTCTACAGTCCACTTACAAAATGGTCTCATTCTTCTTAATTTTTCAGAAAACAAGCCTGAAACAATGTCTAAAGACTGTTGACATCTAGTGGAAGCCATAGGAACTGCAATCTGTGTCCTAACCATTTAGATAATCTATAGGCATTCAATTGAAAACTACCCACATCAAAAACTCCCACTTCCTGGATGGATTTTCCTCAGGTTTTATCAGTTCTGTTATACTCAGACATTATTTTAACAGTGTTGGAAACTTTAGAGTGTTTTCTATCCAATACTACCATGCATATGTATATCCTAGCTTCTGGGCCTGAGTAACAGGCAGTGTACTTTGGGAACGTTTGTCATCCAAACATCAAAATACTGCCCCCTACCCAACAAGCCCAGGATGCATCAAGAGCAGAAAGGAACAATCACTCTGCTCATCCTCGCCTGGGTTAACCCTCCCACCGAGGTGGCAGGTTAGCGTCCACAGGTATCTATACCATCCATATGATGACAGCAGAAAGACATTCAAACTGTAGTTTTATTCCATCTTGCTTAGCGGTTTCCATCATTAACATTTAACATTTACATTTAAGTCATTTAGCAGACGCTCTTATCCAGAGCGACTTACAAATTAATTAGCAGACAATGGCTCTGGATTGATGGACACACTATTGGACTGCTATGGTCAGAGTGAATGACTCTTAGCTCCACTCTGGCCTTCTATACTGCAGGGTCATGGTGGTGATGGGCTATATATATCAAGCTCCAGCTCTAGCAGGGCTCAACTTGGCTCTGAGGATTTGGCCTGGTAATGGATTACATCGTCAGGCAGGGCAGGAGCAGGCCTCTGGAGTACATCTTCCTCACTGTAATCTCTCCTCAAAGGGACAGCTGTGCTCAGAACGACATGATCTCTCAACAGACAGAGGTGGAGGGGGATCCACTGGGTCTGTACTACCTCATGGGAATGAGCGCTTCACCATGGAGTGGGTTGTATGCATTCGTAGTCAGTCTTTGCAACTCCGTTGCTACACTATCACCCGTGCACTTAATTGTGTGTCTCCCTGTCTCTCTCTCCCAGACTGTCAGAGTGGGTGATGATGTCAGTGAGTTGGTATGTATGCTCACCCTTGGTTGAGCTGTAGAAAGAGGTTCACTATGATCTGCCTCTGGTCTGTAAGTCTGCTATACCCTCTACTCTACCAGCATGTGACTGTGGAAGAGTCAGTGCTCAGACACATACACACACACACAGACAATTTCCAGGCACACAGCAGATCACATTTAGTCCATCTCTGGCAGAACGGGAAACGTGGATATTAGTCCAGCCAGCGCTGCTATTATTCCATCATTGTGCAGAGTAGACCCTAGCTGATGTCCCAGACAACAGGACAGAGGACACTACCACCATGTTTCATCCACACAGCTCTACTTTTACCCTCACTTTCTGTGGGAACTCATTTTCTCTGCTGCTCTGGGAACTTGGTGAAACAGGAGCTACTTTTGCTGTTTCACTGTTACTTGATCACTTTTTATAGCAGGTCCAGATTTGGTGTGTTAGCAAGCTGGCGACAGCAGCTGCTGCCCAGTCGTGGTATTAATAAGGCTTACAGGATGTAGTGTCCTTCAGCTTTCCTGGCAGCAGCCTTACTGAGGGATGGGAACTTGGGATGGGCATTGACCAGGGTGTGCCGTGGGGGCAGGCCAGCAAGCCAGGCACATGCAGCCACCTGATGCAGCCACCCAGAAAAGACAGCCAGTGGATTGGAAGACTCGGTCAGTCACACACACAATCTGGCCATCAATACCCACCTCTCACATCTTGGCCAAAATTCTTGAAGTTTTGGCTGCATGAATTTATGCTAGTTGACGTGAGATCATCTGAAAGCTGAGATGGTTACTTTAAACCAACATTTGAACCAACATTGTTGGTTCCTTAGCTTCAGCTTTGGACTCCCATCCTCCACTCAAGCACCAAAGAATGGTAGGCTTATAATAGTGTGGCCAGGTTGGTGGGAGTGCTGGCTCCCACCTTCTGACCCTGGCTGCGACCCTGGTTCTGTAGCACTGTGGATATGGCCAGGCTCCCAAGGTGTTGCCATCTGGAGAATGGTGATGGAACAGGCCTCTGCCATAACTCTGCTGGATAGTCAACCACCAATGCTCCCTGATTCACAATATCTTTGCATACCTAGTAGGGTTTGGCCATACTCATAATCGTATCTGTAAATGTACAGTTTATAGTCGGATCAGATGATATTGGTGATCGGGAAAAAAATGTTTTTTTTAATATGCCTAAGTAGATGTGGGCAAAATACCTCACTGCACGTTCTCACTGCAAATTAGGTGTGTGCGTCTGTGTCCCTCAACTTGCAGTAGGCAGACAAGTTTTCTGTCACAGCGTTTTCATTATTTTTACTTCATTTTTTTTATTTTTTACTTGCCCATGCTTGTAAGATATTTTACACATTTATAGCTTGATAGCAAATGTCCTTGCTGTGTGATTTATCATAGGTGCAGGCAGCAGCAATCTATATTATCAGACCAAAAACATGGAGGAAAAGTGATCAGGTGAAATTATGGAGGAATTCAACTTCTCTCCCCAATCAGGGCAATCAAGCAAATGTATTTATAAAGCCCTTCTTACATCAGCTGATGTCAAAGTGCTGTACAGAAACCCAGACTAAAACTCCAAACAATGAACCTAGGAAGAAACCTAGAGAGGAACCAGGCTATGAGGGGTGGCCAGTCCTCCTCTGGCTGTGCCGGGTGGAGATTATAACAGAACATGGCTAAGATGTTCAAATGTTCATAGCTGACCAGCCGGGTCAAATAATAATAATCACAGTGGTTGTCGAGGGTGCAACAGGTCAGCACCTCAGGAGTAAATGTCAGTTGGTTTTTCATAGCAGATCATTCAGAGTATCTATACTGCTCCTGCTGTCTCTAGAGAGAGCAGGTCTGGGACAAGTAGCACGTCCGGTGAACAGGTCAGGGTTCCATAGCCGCAGGCAGAACAGTTGAAACTGGAGAAGCAGCACGGCCAGGTGGACTGGGGACAGCAAGGAGTCATCAGGCCAGGTAGTCATGAGGCATGGTCCTAGGGCTCAGGTCCTCCAAGAGTAAGAAAGGGAGAGAGGGCATACTTAAATTCACAAAGGACACCAGATAAGACGGGAGAGATACTCCAGATATAACAGACTGATTCTAGCCCCCCGACACACAAACTACTGCCGCATAAATACTGGAGGCTGAGACGGGAGGGGTCGGGAGACACTGTGGCCCCGTCCGATGATACCCCCGGACAGGGTCAAACAGGCAGGATATAACCCCACCCAATTTTCCAAAGCACAGCCCCCACACCACTAGAGGGATATCTTCAATCACCATCCTGAGACAAGGCTGAGTATAGCCCACAAAGATTTCCTCCACGCCACAACCCAAGGGGGGGCGCCAACCCGGACAGGAAGATCACGTCAGTGACACACCCCTCCTAGGGACGGCATGGAAGAGCACCAGTAAGCCAGTGACTGTAATAGGGTTAGAGGTAGAGAATCCCAATGGAGAGAGGGGAACCTGCCAGGCAGAGACAGCAAGGGCGGTTCGTTGCTCCAGTGCCTTTCCGAGTATCGTAACGGATATGGGTAAGCAGGATGAACGTAGAGCCCGCCCTGTTCTTTACAGACAGGCAAAGTAACCAGATGAGTTCTTTAGACCACGTAGAACCTCGCACATGACTGACACGAGAAAGGTGTATGCTGGCACCTGAGTTTCTTTTTCTTCGATCACAGCTAATTACAAAAAATACTCTGATCATAATTGTATCCAGAAAATTGCCCATATCCGTTACGATCCCCGTTTTGTCCGATTACTCGGCACACCCCTAGTACCTAGTATTTCCTAGCATGCCATGTTTTCAGGTTCTCACATAGTGCCAACTAACACTGATGTAAACATGACTATAGATCATTTCCCCTCTCGCCTCTGTCTACACATACAGGGATGTATGCTACCTTTCTCCCACTTATCACTCTCAGCAACCTATCACTTCCTTTTAGAGTCCTTAGCTTGGCCTTTATGATCAAATGTGATTTTGCTTGGCATTGACTTTCAAACCACAGTCAATGAATGAGAGCGTAAGTACTCTGTGAACGGCAGCACTGCTGTCCTCCTGCTGTTGAACATCATACTAATGGAATAATAATAATAATCCCTCCCTCTGTGCCCTGTTCCATGTCATCTTGCCTCATAACAATCCATCCTATCTGAGAGACTAAAGCATGTTTAGGATCACCTCTCCTTCTATGTTGTGAATTTGGGGACCGTTCAATGATGAGTGTTTTTGATAATGAAATTTTTTGACGTGTGTTTGAAATGATGAACGGTTTTACCAGTCCGATCAGGTGCTGTTCCTCGTCCTTCTATTCCTGGCCTACAGTGGTCACATCATTCAGTGTGGTACAGGACTTTTTGAGCAAGGCTCAACTCTGTAGTACAGTTTTTCATAGTAAGTGTCCGACTTAAAGTAACAGAATGACATTTTGTTTGTTTGATAAACCATAAGGACTCCATATCACACATGAATTAATATCCCCCTCAAGGAATGCCTCACATCTGCCCCCGGGCTCCTCGTCAGTAATGAAATCGGAAGAGACAGTGCATGGCCTGGCCATATCAGCTCTAATGATAAAGCGATTACAGTAATAAGTACCTGCAAGATCAGACCTAACTAACGGGATAAAACTCAATGATCTGTCATTAGATCAGATTACAGGGCAGACACTGGGGAAGCCCTGGCCCAGGGGGAGGAGGGTGCTGAGGGGGTGGGATAGAGACAGGCGTCCGGATAATTGTCTGTAAACGGAGGTCATGAGTCTCCATATCTAATATCTACGCTCTGCTTTGAAATGGGGCTGGGTGTGGAGGATAATTATACCCACTTCCCGAAACGACACTTTCTTGTCCAGCAAACACGTGCCGGCGATTCTCATGATAGTCGTATGTTTGACTTAGCGCAGCCTACTCTGAATACTTCAGGACTTGCATATACTGAGGATCTGTGAGTCTAACTCTGCCTCTCTCTCTCATCTTTCTTTCCCTTAGCTGTCCCTTCCTGTCGGTGCAGCTCACCCCAGCCATCCCAGTGATAGGGGGGGTGCTATTTGTCTTTGTGCTGGGGACTCTCTTCAGGACGAGCTTCAGTGACCCGGGGGTCCTGCCCCGAGCTACACCTGATGAGGCTGCAGACCTGGAGAGACAGATCGGTAAGAAGACTTCTATTAGTTCTATGTACTGTATTTATCCCTCCTTCTCAATCATCCCTGTCCACAAACACTCTCTCCTAGGGGTGTGAACATGAAAATGTTTAAACCAAATTGGGGTCCTTAACATTAAGAAAAATCCCTAACCTTTTTTTGTTGTTGCAGAAAGTAAACAGCATAGTGCCCTCAAATGCAACTCTGGACCTCGAAGCCAGTTCCACTGCATTTGATAATTTCCCCCCTCTAATCAGGGACTGATTTAGACCTGGGACACCAGGTGCTTGCAATTCATTGTTATCAGGTTGAACAGAAAACCAGCAGTCTCTGGACCTCGTAGGGTAAGAGTTGAATAGCCCTGGCATAGTGGGTCAATTTCAGCAACAACTAAGAGCGTTGAAGCGTGAGACTAACTTCTCCTCTGTTTTAGTGCCCTGGCTACCACACTGTAAACAAACTCATGCACGTTCGCAGGTACTGTGAGAGCAAACTGTTGCATCTCGCTCATCTTTAAAGCCTAATCACTGATGATAGGCCTTGTTGAGTGATTTTGCATCCATTGCTGTTGATTGAAGATAGATGGGCCTAGTGCACAGTTCTGATTCTGTTTGCCATTAGGACCTACCTGCCTATAATGTGCCCCTCTCCTCTCTCTCTGTTCCTCGCTTTGAAATATGCGAGTGTTTGTGTTGCCGGAAGTGTGGCAAACTAATCGGTCTCCTCCATCCTAAAAATACTGAATCTCAGGAGTCGATTCTTAGGGGAATCCAATTTTGACACCCCTGAAATGGGAGTTGACATCGTGAGTCAATGTGCAAGGAGTTGAGGAATCCGAAGAGCCGTTCTGAGCTGCTCTGTGGAATGAAGCTTTGCTTAGCTATAGAAGCTGCCAAGTCTGGCGCTTCCCCGGATGATGATGATGCTGATGATGAAATGTTTGTTCAAGTGTCTGTCTGGCGGGCAATCCGTTTTTTTCCTCTTTCATTGAGACCTCACATTTGATACGAGACGTGATCAACTTTAAGACCAATAAATACATTTGGAAGTATAGGCCTATATCGTTTCTCTCACTTTTGATAGACTCATGTTAAGCAGCTTTTGGTGAAACCTAGCTACTGTACTTTCCCACTGTGAATCTCTTATATGATAATCTATATACATTAACTCCTTCGAGATACTGAGTGTACAAAACATTAAGAACAGCTGCTCTTTCCATTAGACTGACAAGGTGAAATCTATGATCCCTTATTGATGTCACTTGTTAAATACACTTCAGTCAGTGTAGATGAAGGGGACGACACCGGTTAAAGTAGGATTTTGAAACCTTGAAACAATTGTGACATGGATTGTGTATGTGTGCCATTCAGAATGTGACAAAAAGTGTCTTTCGAATTGGTTATGGTAGTAGGTGCCAGGCGCACCAGTTTGTGTCAAGAACTGCAATGCCGCTGGGTTTTTAAGAACAGTTGAAAACAGTTTGCTGTGTCTATCAAGGATGGACATCCAAAGGACATCCATCCAACTTGACACAACTGTAGGAAGCATTGGAGTCAACATATGCCAGCATCCCTGTGCAACGCTTTCAACACCTTGTAGAGTCCATGCCCCAATGAATTGAGGCTGTTCTGAGGGAGAGAGGGTGTGCCACTCAAGATTAGGAAGGTGTTGTTAATGTTTTGTACACACACTGTATTATGCTCTTATCTGTGTCAGGAGTCTGAATCAGGAGTTGTTCTTCAGGCCCTCATTAAACAAACAGCAGAGTGGTGTTTTTATTCATCTTGTTTGGAGACTTAAGCTTTGGGAGGGAGCGGAGGCATGGTAGCACTCGCTCTGCCCCCCATTCGGTTAATGTCAACGTGTGTGGCATCAGAGAATGCACTCTGAATGAACTCTGCCCTGCATCTGCTGTGGGAACTTGAGCCCATTACACCTCTTCAAAACTACGTCTCCCATGTTCTTAGTGCAGTAGCTCTGTAGTCCATCCCAGGAGCACCTTCCACTACCATGCCCATGTTTGTCATTGTCAGCGTCCAAACAAATTGCCTCTTGCCCAGGTCCAATGGTATATCTGTAGTGGTGTACCAAGCATTGATTTGCTGCTACCTAGATCCAGCCAGAACTGTATATTTACCTCTTCTTGATAGAAACCTCTGGATCCAGCTATTGCACAATGATGATTTTAGGAGTATGTTGGGGCACACATCCAGGCCAAGTACAGAGCATTCCTCCAGTTTGTGAAAGCTGCAGTCCTGACTAATGCTACCCATACAACCACCTCAGGCTATAGCTCTTTTTTTTCAGGAATCCCAGGTTCAACCCACTGACAGAAAAAGATCCCTGGTTGTTCTGATAGTGAGGAGAGAGGAAAAAGCCATGTTAAAGGTCCAATGAGCTATTTAAACAACAACAACGTACACTCACTGCCAGTGTTTTGGTAAAAACCTGAAGAATGGGCCTGGAGGAATGTAATCATTCTCAAATTCATAAGCTGCTATGGATGCAAGGACTGACCATCGATGATATCAAAATGATAGCTTTAACCATGTTTTGAGGCTTTTCAGTTTTTAACATCTACTTTGTTTACGAATATTGGAGTAAAACTATCTTATGTTTTGGGTTTTGATGGGGTAGGACAGTTCAACTAAGATCATGAAGCATTTATAAGTTTATATTATTGAGTAAATATAATGAATTTACAAGTCCAGAAATGGATGTAGCAACTGCTGATTGACCCTTTTAAATGCTGACTCTCTGCACCCCCCCCCCCCCCCCCCCCAACCATTGCCCACTGTAATGCTCTATTCATGGTATGGCTGGATGATATGCAGATGCATTAGAGCAAATCTGTTAGCACTTACCCTGATCCAGCACTTACCCTGATCCAGCTCCTACAAGGTGTTGGCATCCTCTGCTCTGGACACTCACTCACTGTTTCTTTGTTTTATCTCTGTCTTCACTCAATCTTCACATTCCTGGATCCATCTTTCCCCTCTTTCTCTTTCTTTCACTATATTGCATTAATCTCTCTGGCCTGCTCTCGGTCACCAACTTTTCCATCTCCCTTTCCATCAAACACACACACACGTACGTCAGGGCTCATTCCTCACATTTCCAGACTGTATTTCTCAGGCTGACTGTTGTACTGTTCCCATTCCTCCTCAGAACAGCCCAGACAGCCATGCTCTCCTCTCCTCTAGTAGTGCAGCATCCTTATATAACCACACACACACACACACACACACACACACACACACACACACACTAACAGCAAGTCTCTGAGGAGAAGACTGGCCTTGTCTGCAGAGAAGCAAGTCTTGTTTTCTCTTATTAGTGGTGCTCTGTCTCTGTGTTCTTCACAGCATTAGGAGAACGTGTGAGTATGCAGTGTTGACATAACATGGTTTGTTGTCTGCTCTTCTTCGCTGGATTGATTAGGATTCCACAGCCCACTCTGCTGCTGGTATGAAATAGTCACTTCCTTTACAGCGTATGGTGTCATGAAGCTGATGATGGGTTTTAACTGTCAGTGTTAACAGAGTTGTAACTGTGCCGACACAGACTAGAAACTCACTGGCAACTCGGCTTCCTGTCATCATCTCCCTGCCTGCCTGGGTTAATATGTTGTGGGAAAATACCAGAGTCTGGCAGCCCGTCTGTAAATGGGCTGATAGAGCCACCACTTCAACTCAAATTGCTGTGTTTTTATTTTTACAAGCCCACATTGTCTAGCAGTGTTTATGTTTGAAACAGACTCCTGGGCCTATGAGAGATGAGAGAACATAGTATCTCATCCAAAAGTATTTATTGTTAACTGTATTTTGGTTCTGTTTCTTGGTTGTTTTTAATTAGTTTGATTCCATTTGAAAGACAGTGTTGAAGGTAACGAGCCGTGGGTTCACAGGACCAGGTCTGATGTTTGGTGAGTGAATGACTAAATATAAGCACATTGAGTCATGGATCTGGTTCTTCTGGAATAGTGGAGGGACTGGGTCACAGAGGAAGAGAGATATAGCCCCCTAGACACCACTACGAGAACATAACCAACAAAAATGGGTCACATCTCTACTTTGCACGTTCTTCCACTGCAAATCTACCATTCCAGTGTTTTACTTACTATATTGTATTTACTTTGCCACCATGGCCTTTTTTTGCCATTACTTCCCATCTCACCTCATTTGCTCACATCGTATATAGACTTGTTTATACTGTATTATTGACTGTATGTTTGTTTTACTCCATGTGTAAGTAACTCTGTGTCGTTGTATGTGTCAAACTGCTTTGCTTTATCTTGGCCAGGTCGCAATTGTAAATGAGAACTTGTTCTCAACTTGCCTACCTGGTTAAATAAAGGTGAAATCAAATAAAAACTAAAAACACGCTGGGTATGTACATAGTCCATGGTAGGCTTTGAGGGGACTCCTACTCTAGGTACACCTATAGAACATACCTTGGCAGTAGTAGACCTTACTGTAGACTACTTTATTACTGACCTCAACCCAGTCTCTCAGAGTGTTCAGTCAGCCCACTGACACCCCTATCAGATCACAGCTAAATCTACACTACCGTAGAGAAGTTAAAAGGCTAATTGATCATTAGAAAACCCTTTTGCAGTTATGCTAGCACAGCAGAAAACTGTTTTTCTGATTTAAAGAAGCAATAAAACTGTCCGCCTTTTAGACTAGTTGAGTATCTGGACCATCAGCATTTGTGGGTTTGATTACAGGCTCAAAATGTCCAGAATCAAAGTACTTTCTTCTGTAACTCGTCAGTCTATTCTTGTTCTGAGAAATGAAGGCTATTCCATGCGAGAAATTGCCAAGAAACTGAAGATCTCATACAACACTGTGGACTACTCTCTTCACAGAAAAGCGCAAACTGGCCCTAACCAAAATAGAAAGAGGAGTGGAAGGCCCCGGTGCACAACTGAGCAAGAGGACACGTACATTAGAGTGTCTAGTTAGAGAAACAGACACCTCATAAGTCCTCAACTGGCAGCTTCATTAAATGTTACGCAAAACACCAGTCTCAACATCAACAGGGAAGAGGTGACTTCGGGATGCTGGCCTTCTAAGCAGAGTTCCTCTGTCCAGTGTCTGTGTTCTTTTGCCCATCTTAATATTTTATTTTTATTGGCCAGTCAATATGTATTTTTCTTTGCAACTCTGCCTAGAAGGCCAGCATCCTGGATCGCCTCTTCACTGTTATCTCAAGTTGAGGGAGCGTGCAGTTGGCATGCTGACCTCAGCAATGTCCACCAGAGCATTATTATTTCTCTACCATAAGCCGCCTTCAACGTCGTTTTAGAAACATTTTCAGTACGTCCAACCGGCCTCACAACCGCAGACCATGTGTATGGCTTTGTGTGGGCGGACCTCCACATCCGGCTTCTTCACCTGTTGGATCATGAAAGACCAGCCACCTGGACAGCTGATGAAACTGGGTTTGCACGACCAAAGATCATGGGAAGCTCATCTGCGTGTTCATCATCCTCACCAGGGTCTTGACCTGACAGCAGTTTGGTGTCCTGACCAACTTCAGTGGGAAAATGTTCACCTTCGATGGCCACTGGCATGCGGCAGAAGTGTGCTCTTCACGGATGAATCCCGGTTTCAACTGTACCGGGCATATGGCAGACGTGGGCGAGTGGATTGCTGATGTCAATGTTGTGAACAGTGCCCCATGGTGGTGGAGTTATGGGGTTTACATATTTTTGTATCCTGTGCATGTGACAAAATACACTGTCTTTACCAGAGAGGGTAATGTGAAGAACATGACTTTCACCAAAGTCAGATTAGGATATAGGCCACGGACTAGATTTTTTATTTAGAGTTTTTCCTTATTTTAGGCTACTACATTTATCACTTTTAGTCTTGAAGTCTTTGGTTCTTTACAGCACTACTTTCTCTGTTTAGCACATGGCCTCACGTGAATCCTTAAAGAGATGGGTGGGGCTAAGACTTAAGAGGGTGTGAACGATACTGAATTGGTGTAGACAAAGAGAAGCTCGCCAGTAGGCGTACCAAAACATTCAAGGGCCATTTTCTCAAACGTGGGGTTACAAGTTGATCCAACTTTCAAAGCTAAATTACTTTCCCATTGTTCCTCAAGTGTAGTGTATGATATGCCACTTTCCACTCGGAGTCTCTACTTTTGTCCAATGTAAAAAATAAAATAAAAAGCGTTTCAAATTTTGCTACATAGGAGCGAGTCCAGGTTGTGGGTCACATGTATCAATGAATTGGCCAGGGCACTAGAACAGTGTGCAGCACCCGCCCTCACCCTACTGGACTCAGAAATCAAATGTCTACTGTTTGCAGAAGATCTGGTGCTTAGCACGTAGATCTTCTGCACAGATTCTGTCAGACCTGGCCTTGACAGTGAATCTCAGTAAGACAAAAATAAAGGTCCAAAAAAGGTCCAGTCACCAGGACCAGAATTACAAATTCCATCTAACACCATTGTCCTAGAGCACACGAAAACTATACGTACCTTGGCCTAACATCAATCAATCAAATGTATTTATAAAGCCCTTTTTACATCAGCAGATGTTACAAAGTTATATACAGAATCCCAGCCTAAAACACTAAACAGTAAGCAATGCAGATGTAGAAGCACGGTGGAAAAACACAGGTAACTTCCACAAGGCTGTGAATCATCTGAGACGAGGCAAGAAGGGCCTTCTATGCCATCAAAAGGGAACATAAAACTCAACATCACAATTAGGATCTGGCTAAATATAATTCAGTCAGAACCCAGAGTTCTGGGGTCCACTCACTAACCAAGAATTCACAAAATGGAATAAACATCCAATTGAGACTCTGCATGCAGAAATATACTTGGCGTACAACGCAAAATCTCAAACAATGCATACAGAGCAGAATTAGGACCATGCCCACTAGTTATCAACAATCCAGAAAAGAGCAGTTAAATTGTACAACCACCTAAAGGAAGTGATGCCACCACAAAGCCCACAAAGCAAGCACCCTTCATGGTGTGAGAGGAGGAAGGAATTTAGCTTATAGTTTCTGCATGCTGTGTTCCACTTTGTTTATGCTACAGCTCTGTGGTCAGTCGCAATTTGCAGACAAAAACACGACAAAGAAAGAAAGAAAGAAGGACAGATAGTGGGGGCTTGGAAAGAGGGAGAGAGTGGAGGGACAGGAGGGGAGTGTGAGGGCTCCCTGTGTCCGTGTGAAGGGTGTCCTGTGGTGGCCAGCTGATAGGCGATAGAGGGTGATGTGATTATCAGGTCCCTGAAGTGCGATCTATCACACATTACACTCTGCTCTGTCAAGAACCATACACACCCTCCACGGGGGTACAGCAATGCTGGGAGACAGGCTGTCTGCAGTCTCTCACTCATTCTCACACAAAGTGTGTATCCACTGGGCTATTGAATTTGAGCCAGGGGGTGAAAGCAAAATTAAAAAGGTGAAATAGAATAAAAGATGAAAACCCTTCATGGGTTAACAATCAGTAATCGTCATTTTTGGACACGATTATGGCCGATTACATTGCACTCCACGAGGAGACTGCGTGGCAGGCTGAGTACCTGTTATGCGAGTGCAACAAGGAGCCAAGGCAAGGTGCTAGCTAGCATTAAACTTATCTTATCTTAACATAAACTAGTAATGTAGTTAACTAGTGATTATCTAGCTTGTCTTGTGTTGCATTTAATCGATGAGGTGCCTGTTAATTTATCATTGAATCACAGCCTACTTCGCCAAACGGGTGATTTAACAAGCGCATTCGTGAAAAAAAGCACTGTTGTTGCACCAATGTGTACCTAACCATAAACATCAACTCCTTTCTTAAAATCTATATAAATCTAATATATTTTTAAACCTGCATATTTAGTTAATATTTCCTGCTAAAATGAATTTCTTTTAACTAGGGAAATTGTGTCACTTGCGCTCTGTGCAACAGAGTCCGGGTATATGCAGCAGTTTGGGCCACCTGGCTCATTGCGAACTGTGTGAAGACCATTTCTTCCTAACAAAGACAGCCAACTTCACCAAACGGGGGATGATTTAACAAAAGCTCATTTGCGAAAAAAGCACAATCGTTGCACGAATGTACCTAACCATAAACATCAATGCCTTTCTTAAAATCAATACACAGAAGTATATATTTTTAAACCTGCATATTTAGTTCAAAGCAATCCATGTTAGCAGGCAATATTAACTAGGCAAATTGTGTCACTTCTCTTGCGTTCATTAAGACATTACATTGGAGGTTGTGCAATGTAACAGCAATATTTAGGCTTATAGATGCCACTTGTTAGATAAAATGTAGGACGGTTCTGAATTTCACTGAAAGAATAAACATTTTGTTTTCGAAATGATAGTTTCTGGATTTGTCCATATTAATGATCGAAGGCTCGTATGTCTGTGTGTTATTATATTAGATTGAAGTCTATGATTTGAAAGAGCAGTCTGACTGAGCGGTGGTAGGCAGCAGCAGGCTCGTAATCATTCATTCAAACAGCACTTTAGTGCGTTTTGCCAGCAGCTCTTCGCTGTGCTTCAAGCATTGCGCTGTTTATGACTTCAAGCCTATCAACTCCTGAGATTAGGCTGGCAATACTAAAGTACCTATTAGAACATCCAATTGTGAAAGGTATATGAAATCCAAATGGTATAGAGAGAAATAGTCCAATAATAACTACAACTTAACACTTCTTACCTGGGAATATTGAAGACTCATGTTAAAAGGAACCACCAGCTTTCATATGTTCTCATGTTCTGAGCAAGGAACTTAAACTTTAGCTTTCTTACATGGAACATATTGCACTTTTACTTTCTTCTCCAACACTGTTTTTGATTTATTTAAACCAAATTGAACATTTTCTTAATTTATTTGAGAATAAATAGATTTTATTGATGTATTATATTAAGTTAAAATAAGTGTTCATTGTTCATTCAGTATTGTTGTAATTGTTATTATTACAAATATATATATATATAAATTGTCTGATTTTAATCGGTATCATCTTTTTTTTGGGTCCCCCAATTGGTATCGGCGTTAAAAATCATAATCGGTCGACCTCTAATATAAACATCCATGTATTTAATTTATTTAACCATGCCAGTAAGTTAAGAATCAGTCCTCAATAGCAATATAAAGAAACGAGGAAACAAGCATGATAAATACACTAAACAAAACTATAAATGCAACATTCAAACATTTTACTGAGTTACAGTTCATATATGGAAATCAGTCGATTTAAATAAATTCTTTAGCTCTAATCTATGGATTGCCCATGACAGATATGCATCTGTTAGTCACAGAAAAATATGCATCTCTTGGTCACCTTAAAAAAACAAAAACAAGGTAGGGGCTTGGATCAGAAAACCAGTGGTGTAACCACCTCATGCAGCATGGCACATCTCCTTCGCATAGAGTTGATCAGGCTGTTGATTGTGGCCTGTGGAATGTTGTTCCACTCTTCAATGGCTGTGCGAAATTGCTGGACATTGGTGGGAACTGGAACACGCTATCATACACGTCGACCCAGAGCATCCCACACATTCTCAATGGGTGACCTGCCTGGTGAGTATGCAGGCCATGGAAGAACTGGGACATGTTCAGCTTCCAGAAATTGTGTACAGATCCTTACGACATGGGGCAGTGCATTATCATGCTGAAACATGAGGTGGTGGAGGCATGGCACGACAATGGGCCTCAGGATCTCGTCACGGTATCTCTGTGCATTCAAATTGCCATCAATAAAATGCAATTGTGTTCATTGTCCGTAGCTATTGCCTGCCCATACCATAACCCCAACTCCACCATGGGGCACTCTGTTCACATTGTTGCCATCAGCAAACCACTCGCCCACACAACTGCTTAATGCCCGGTTCAGCTGAAACTGGGATTCATCCGTGAAGAGCTTACTTCTCCCGCATGCCAGTGGCCATCGAAGGTGAACATTTTCCCACTGCATTTGGTTACGACACCGAACTGCAGTCAGGTCAAGACCCTGGTGAGGTCGATGAACACACATACGAGCTTCCTAGATGATGTTTGGTTGCGCAAACCCACAGTTTCATCAGCTGTCTGGGTGGCTGGTCTTTCATGATCCCGCAGGATAAGAAGCCAGATGTGGCTTCTCTAAATTCTCTAAAGCGACGGAGGCAGGCTTTGGTTAAAAAATTAACATTGAATTCTCTGTGAATAGCGCTGACTGCAGACATTTCTGAAGTCAGCATGCCAATTGCACACTCCCTCATCTTGAGACATCAATGGCATGTTGTGACAAAACTGTACATTTTTGTGGCCTTTTATTGTCCCCAACACACGGTGCACCTGTGTAATGACCATGCTGTTTAATCAGCTTCTTGATATGCCACACCTGTCAGGTGGATGGTCTATCTTGGCAAAGGAGAAATGCTGACTAACAGGAATGTGAAGAGATTTGTGCACAACATTTGAGAGAAATAAGCTTTTTGTGATTATGGAACATTTCTGGGATCTTTTGTTTCAGCTCATGAAACATGGGACCAACACTTTACATGTTGTGTTTATATTTTTGTTCAGTGTATAATGATACTACAGCAGTATCAGTATACTGTAGTGACCCTATATGACCTGGATTGACTGTGTGGACCTTTAAAACCATAGAATCAGGTTTTTAGAATGGACATCGAACCTTACGATTCCTAATCTTTTGGTTTCTGTACCCCACAAAGTACTTCCTCGTGTGCATTTTACCAGTCTTCCCAAGTACCCTGTCGAAATAGCCCAAGTACCACTTGGAGTACAATACCCCAGGTTGGGTACTACTATCTTAGTGTACCTGTGTGGTCCTCAAAATGATACTGACTGCTACTGATGATTGGCGTCATGGTGTGCACAATCTCCAGTTAGTCTCCGGCCCAAGTTTTTTTTTTATATATATATTTTTCACCTTTATTTAACCAGGTAGGCTAGTTAAGAACAAGTTCTCATTTACAACTGCGACCTGGCCAAGATAAAGCATAGCAGTGTGAACAGACAACACAGTTACACATGGAGTAAACAATAAACAAGTCAATAACACAGTAGAAAAAAAGAGTCTATATACATTGTGTGCAAAATGCATGAGGAGGTAGGCAAATAATGACAATTTAGCAGATTAACACTGGAGTGATAAATGATCAGATGGCCTCTGGTGTGCAAAAGAGCAGAAAAGCAAATAAATATAAACAGTATGGGGATGAGGTAGGTAAAATTGGGTGGGCTATTTACCGATAGACTATGTACAGCTGCAGCGATCGGTTAGCTGCTCAGATAGCAGATGTTTGAAGTTGGTGAGGGAGATAAAAGTTTCCAACTTCAGCGATTTTTGCAATTCGTTACAGTCACAGGCAGCATAGAACTGGAAGGAAAGGCGGCCAACTTAGGTGTTGGTTTTAGGGATGGTCAGTGAGATACACCTGCTGGAGCGCGTGCTATGGGTGGGTGTTGCCATCGTGACCAGTGAACTGAGGTAAGGCAGAGCTTTACCTAGCATGGACTTGTAGATGACCTGGAGCCAGTGGGTCTTGCGACGAATATGTAGCGAGGACCAGCCGACTAGAGCATACAGGTCGCAGTGGTGGGTGGTATAAGGTGTTTTAGTAACAAAACGGATGGCACTGTGATAACTGCATCCAGTTTGCTGTGTAGAGTATTGGAAGCTATTTTGTAGATGACATCGCCGAAGTCGAGGATCGGTAGGATGGTAAATTTGGCGTCGTGAGTGAAGGAGGCTTTGTTGCGGAATAGAAAGCCGACTAGATTTGATGGGATTTAGATTGGATATGAGTCTGAAAGGAGAGTTTACAGTCTAGCCAGACACCTAGGTACTTATAGATGTCCACATATTCTAGGTTGGAATCATCCAGGGTGGTGATGCTAGTCGGGCGTGCGGGTGCAGGCAGTGAACGGTTGAAAAGCATGCATTTGGTTTTTACTAGCGTTTAAGAGCAGTTGGAGGCCACGGAAGGAGTGTTGTATGGCATTGAAGCTTGTTTGGAGGTTAGATAGCACAGTGTCCAGGGAAGGGCCAGTAGTATACAGAACGGTGTCGTCTGCATCAGGTGGATCAGGGAATCGCCCGCAGCAAGAGCAACATCATTGATATATATAGAGAAAAGAGTCGGCCCGAGAATTTAACCCTGTGGCACCCCCATAGAGACTGCCACAGGACCGGACAACATGCCCTCCGATTTGACACACTGAAATCTGTCTGCAAAGTAGTTGGTGAACCAGGCAAGGCAGTCATTAGAAGAACCGAGGCTACTGAGTCTGCCGATAAGAATATGGGGATTGGCAGAGTCGAAAGCCTTGGCCAGGTCGATGAAGACGGCTGCACAGTACTGTCTTTTATCGATGGCTGTTATGATATCGTTCAGTACCTTGAGCGTGGCTGAGGTGCACCCGTGACCGGCTCGGAAATCAGATTGCACATCTGATCTGTTTGTTGACTAGGCTTTCGAAGACCTTAGATAGGCAGGGCAGGATGGATATAGGTCTGTAATAGTTTGGGTCCAGGGTGTCTCCCCCTTTGAAGAGGGGGATGACTGCGGCAGCTTTCCAATCCTTGGGGATCTCAGATGATATGAGAGGTTGAACAGGCTGGTAATAGGGGTGGCGGCGGATAGTTTCAGAAATAGAGGGCCCAGATTGTCAAGACCAGCTGATTTGTACGGGTCCAGGTTTTGCAGATCTTTCAGAACATCTGCAATCTGGATTTGGGTAAAGGAGAAGCTGGGGAGGCTTGGGCGAGTAGCTGGGGCGGGGGGGCTGTTGGAGCTGTTGGCCGAGGTTGGAGTAGCCAGGTGGAAGGCATGGCCAGCCGTTCAGAAATGCTTGTTGAAGTTTCCGATTATATTGGATTTTTATCAGTGGTGACCGTGTTACCTAGCCTCAGTGCAGTGGGCAGCTGGGAGGAGGTGCTCTTGTTCTCCATGGACTTTACAGTGTCCCAGAACTTTTTGGAGTTAGAGCTACGGGATGCAAATTTCTCCTTGAAACAGCTGGCTTTTGCTTTCCTGACTGACTGCGTGTATTGGTTCCTGACTTCCCTGAACAGTTGCATATCGCGGGGACTATTCGATGCTATTGCAGTCCGCCACAGAATGTTTTTGTGCTGGTCGAGGGCAGTCAGGTCTGGAGTGAACCAAGGGCTATAGTTCTGCATTTTTTTGAACGGAGCATGCTTATCTAAGATGGTGAGGAAGTTAGTTTTAAAGAATGACCAGGCATCCTCAACTGACGGGATGAGGTCAATATCCTTACAGGATACCCAGGCCACGTCAATTAGAAAGGCCTGCTCACAGAAGTGTTTTAGCGAGCGTTTGACAGTGATGAGGGGTGGTCATTTGACTGCTTGACCCGTAGCGGATACAGGCAATGAGGCAGTGATCGCTGAGATCCTGATTGAAGACAGCGGAGGTGTATTTGGAGGGCCAGTTGGTCAGGATAACGTCTATGAGGGTGCCCTTGTTTACAGATTTAGGGTTGTACCTGGTGGGTTCCTTGATGATTTGTGAGAGATTGAGGGCATCTAGCTTACCGTAATGCTGGACTATTAAGCGCACCCGAATAGAAACCGCACCCACTGAATTATTAAAAAATATGTATTTTGTACATAAATAAGCCGCACATGTCTATAAGCCGCAGGTGCCTACCGGTACATTGAAACAAATTAACTTTACACAGCCTTTAAACGAAACACGGCTTGTAACAAAAATAAATAGGCTTTAACGAAACACGGCTTGTAACGAAAATTAAACAGTAGCCTACCAGTAAAGTCATTGGTCACTATCTTCCTCCTCCTGTGCACTGAAACCACTGAAGTCATCTCCTTCGGTGTCGGAGTTGAATAGCCTCAGAATTGCTTCATCCGATGTTGGATCGTTTTCATTGTCGCTCTCGTCACTTTCATCCGGAGGCAAATACCCCGCTGAGCTCATGCTGCCCCTTCAACACGCAGCAGTCCAGCCTTTCGAAACCCGTTGATGATAGTGGATTTTTTGACAATGCTCCACACTGTCAGGACCCACTGGCAGACTTGACCATAAGTTGCTCTTCGCATGCGGCCCGTTTTAGTGAAGGATTTCTCCCCACTTGTCATCCAAGCCTCCCACTGAACACGGAGCGCCACCTTAAATGCATGATTTACACTGATGTCGAGTGGCTGCAAATACTTTGGGCCATCTGCTTTTCTTCCCTCTGAAAGGTTTGTTGTCTTTTTGCACTGAGTCAGTTCCTCACGCTGCTGTTTACAAAGTCTTATAATCGACTCATTAAGGCCAAGCTCCCATGCAGCAGCTCTATTTCCTTTTCCAACAGCCAGAGCGATCGCCTTCAACTTGAAAGCTGCATCATATGCATTTCTCCGTGTCTTTGCCATGATGAGGGTGACAAAATTACTACCGTAATCAGAATGATGGGAAGTTTGAGCGCGCTCGATTTACGTCACATTATGTGACGGTGCTCAGTTTTTTGGCGGCTGAATCTTGTGAAAGCGGGAAAAATCCATAAATTAGCCGCGTCATTGTAAAAACTGCGAGGTTCAAAGTGTGGGAATAAAGTAGCGGCTTATAGTCCGGAAATTACGGTAGATTGTAGGACTGCCGGGGTGTTAAGCACATCCCAGTTTAGGTCACCTAACAGAACAAACTCTGAAGCTAGATGGGGGGCGATCAATTCACAAATGGTGTCCAGGGCACAGCTGGGAGCTGAGGGGGGTCGGTAGCAGGCGGCAACAGTGAGAGACTTATTTCTGGAGAGAGTCATTTTTAAAATTAGTAGTTCGAACTGTTTGGGTATGGACCTGGAAAGTATAACATTACTTTGCAGGCTATCTCTGCAGTAGACTGCAACTCCGCCCCCTTTGTTAGTTCTATCTTGACGGAAAATGTTATAGTTGGGTATGGGAATCTCAGAATTTTTGGTGGCCTTCCAAAGCCAGGATTCAGACACGGCAAGGACATCAGGGTTGGCAGAGTGTGCTAAAGCAGTGAGTAAAACAAACTTAGGGAGGAGGCTTCTGATGTTGACATGCATGAAACCAAGGCTTTTTCGATCACAGAAGTCAACAAATGAGGGTGCCTGGGGACATGCAGGGCCTGGGTTTACCTCCACATCACCCGCGGAACAAAGGAGGAGTAGAATGAGGGTGCGGCTAAAGGCACTCAACTGGTCGCCTAGAGCGTTGGGGACAAAGAATAAAAGGAGCAGATTTCTGGGCATGGTAGAATATATTCAGGGCATAATGTGCAGACAGGGGTATGGTGGGGTGCGGGTACAGCGGAGGTAAGCCCAGGCACTGGGTGATGATAAGAGAGGTTGTATCTCTGGACATGCTGGTTGTAATGGGTGAGAGGTGGTACAAAGGAGTTATCAGAGGTATGAAGAGTGAAACTAGGGACTCCATTGTAAACTAAAACAATGATAACTAACCTGAACAACAGTATACAAGTCATATTGATATTTGAGAGAGACATACAGCGAGGCATAAAGTAATCGCAGGTCTTGATTGGGAGAGCTTGCTAAAACAACAGGTGAGACAACAACAGCTAATCAGCTAGCACAACAACAGCAGGTAAAATGGTGATGACTAGGCAGAGAGGGTTGGATTAACTACACACAGAGCCTGAGTTTGCGGCTGGGGCCGACAGATAAAACATAAACAAACAGAATGGAGTACTGTGATTAATGGACAGTCCAGCAGGCATCAGCGATGTAGCCAAGTGATCAAGTGCTTGTCTTACATTGTTCAGCTTATGTTATCAGAGCGTGTGCTGTGAGCTCTTCACATGGTGAAGTAATGTTTGACCGCAACTGAACTGCTGGTTCCTTTATTCCCAGCACCCTCATTAATAAGTAATGCTGTTGTCTTCTATTCAAAGTGGTACAGGGCTCAAGTTCACCTCTGGAATTGATCTGTTGTGAAACTACATATTGAATGGGACAGGACAAGGTGCCTCTTCAATGTTTCCCTATGTCTGGGATGCAGTGTTTGTGTCCAATTATAGGAAGTGTTGTGTTTTCAGTCCTGCTCGGCCCTGTCCTCAACTTTCTCTTGGGGAAAGGGCTCAGTGGATAAAACCTGCTGTGTAAGTCAATGAGCACCTGTTCCTGCTCTGAGTCTGAGAACTGAGGAATAGTATATCGATCACCACTGTTGTTACTACAGCTCGTCTTTCCATGCATCATGTCTGTCTGTCTGTCTGCCATATTTAGCAGTGCATGCCCTGGTCAGACGTGGCATTGCTGCAGAGACTGAGACTGGCATCCTCCAGGAACCGGTTTCATTACCGGAACCAGGCAGGATATGTCTCTTCTGCTGTGCGTGCCAGAGACCTAGCGATAGGCTAGCCAGTAAATGTCAGAGGATGTTTCTAAAGCCAGTGGCCATGCTAAACTCCTGCTCATATCCCAGTGTGTGTATGATGGAGAGGAATATAATGAGGATCCACTGACATTTAAGGTTTTTATTGGCTGCAACTGGACCCTATATGATTATTTTGAGCGTTTCCGTCAATGCTGCTGAGAAATCAAACAATCCATGTTTGTGTGTTTGTACGTGTGAGTGCATGCTGTGTGTTGTCGACAAATGCATTCAATCAGGAGGGGTCTACTTATAGTTCACAGCTCTCCTCTCCATCGTTCTCCATCCTCCCACCCTTCTATCCCTCTATTCTCCTCCTGCCCACACTAGCAGACAGACCATCCTGTTACAGGCGGAGCAGAGGAGAGGCACAGCAGTGGAACCGGGGTTATAGTCTCACCACAGTACTCTTGTCTGCCTGTCAGAAATGTCTTTAGCCCTCAGAGGATGTGCTCCAAACTGTTTCCTCCTCAGTCACATGGTGTGACTGGGCATGCATCACTGTCTTATACAGAACATCACAAAGTAGATTGACTGACACAGTTTTCTATCAAGATAAAACTCACAATAATGAACCTTGTCTCTTTGCTCCTGCATAATATTGGCAACATTTTGAGTTAGTATTTTGTGGCTAGATACGGTTCTAGAGTCTGACTGACCTATAGCTGCTCTGGTAGAGGAGGAGAGGGTTGAGTGACTGCCTCGGTTAGAGTGAGGACGTGGAACCGGTGTCGCTGAACCAGAGTGAGGACGTGGAACCGGTGTCGCTGAACCAGAGTGAGGACGTGGAACCGGTGTCGCTGAACCAGAGTGAGGACGTGGAACCGGTGTCGCTGAACCAGAGTGAGGACGTGGAACCGGTGTCGCTGAACCAGAGTGAGGACGTGGAACCGGTGTCGCTGAACCAGAGTGAGGACGTGGAACCGGTGTCGCTGAACCAGAGTGAGGACGTGGAACCGGTGTCGCTGAACCAGAGTGAGGACGTGGAACCGGTGTCGCTGAACCAGAGTGAGGACGTGGAACCGGTGTCGCTGAACCAGAGTGAGGACGTGGAACCGGTGTCGCTGAACCAGAGTGAGGACGTGGAACCGGTGTCGCTGAACCAGAGTGAGGACGTGGAACCGGTGTCGCTGAACCAGAGTGAGGACGTGGAACCGGTGTCGCTGAACCAGAGTGAGGACGTGGAACCGGTCTCGCTGAACCAGAGTGAGGAACTGCTTGCCACACACACGGACTCGATACAAACTTTCTCAACAGAGACGACCTCAAATCCTTACCAAATGAGTGGTAATCTCACTTAAAACATCTGATCAGTAAGGCTTTAAAACACAGCCTACGTTACTGTGTTCTGCTACACTACTGTCACATTGATGCTGGGAATTGGCAGGTACCACGAAATTTATGTGCCGATATGTATTGCGTATCTCACGATTTTATATATAGATATAGGTAGATATTGCTATTCAATACTGGGATTTTATTGCGATTTTATGTTCTAAACATTGCTCACTATATGTCTGCTGTAGAGGGACAAGAGAGAGCATGATAATGAGTTTTGATCAGTCATGGAAATAAAATGGCTGAAAACATGTTGGCTCACTATTTAAAAAGTTGGAGAACAAGTTACGCTACCGATACTTGGAGTCAAAGTATTGATATTATATCATCCAAAATAATAGCACTGTATGTAACTCTTTCCCCCCCAACACTAATTGCTACATTGGCCCCATTGTTTGAACCTGAACAGTGGCCTGTTGGTTCTAAAGGCCTCCACTTGATCTGATCTGTGTAAGTGGGCTTGTGGAGTTCTTTACAGCCACCCTCCATTAATCCATTGTAGCTCCTCTCTAAAGCACTCGGAGGTGGTTATTAACTGACAGGGAGAGAGTGAGGGGAGAGATGCTCTGGGAGAACAGGGAAGAGAGATGGAGAGAGTGAGAGGTGCTGATAAGTGTGTGTGTGTGTGTGGTAGGAGCTCTCTGTCATCCACAGCAGTCTCTTTTCTCTCAGCGTCAGTGCAGGGGTAGGATATAGCAGTGTGTCACAATATCCACCGACTGACTTCCCCCATGGTGGATTCAGAATTCAACCAGGATTTCTTCTTAATTCACTGTCAGAATTCTCCAAGGTTCCGTTGCCAGGGGTTACCATGTGTTCTGTGCATCGTGTGGCTTCACACTTGATGTCTTCATACGTTGTCTGTTCATCTCTATATGTGCTAACATCAAACAGTATGTTCATGATGTCCTTGGAAGGAGAAGTTTGACTGTTTAGATAGGAAGTAATGTTCTGTTCTGGTTTCACAAAGCATCTCTGGGATGTAATGAAATCCCATGCACAATTTCAATGGACCTACAGGTCTATTCTTCCAGTGTTCATGTGGTCTTTAATTAAACATCCACAATTCCACCATTTGTCTCACATCAGAAAGCGACGGCCAACTGCACTGATCTGTCTAACTCGCAAACAGTCATGAGATAGCTAAAAAGAAGTTGGGCAACAATATGCTTTCTTAACGTTCGAAACCGTTACCAAGGTGACATAGACCACTGAGAACCCCCTTTCATCCTCCAGTCAGAGTTAATCTTACCAAAAACCATAAACCTTTTGCTTATATTTATATATTTTTTCATGGGCAAGTCTTCACTGCCTAATTCTACATCTAGCTAAGGTGTTTTGTGATGGTAGAATCGGTATTTATTCAATTCAAAATGTGCACGGAAATGTCTGCATGCTGGCTGAACCAGTCTCAAATCAATCCATATGAAATGAAAGGCAGGAATGCTAACATTGTCAGTTCACACATGCCATACAGAATACTCCCTCTAGCTAGCTAGCTAGCTAGCTATTGTAGTGAAGTTCTAGCTTATGCACAAATGAGTTTTAATGAAATCTGTCAGTCAGATACATGCTGATATCTGAGAACCGTCTCATAACTTTGGTGCCATACAACTTCATCAACAACTTGGCAAACTAGCTACCATATGGCCATTCAAACAAGCTTGCAATAGGGTGTTGGTTGGAGCAAGTTTTCTCAAGTGATCCAGCATGGTTTGCCATAGCAGCCAATGCATCATAGCTACCGAGAGTGGAGTGATTTTCAGAAGTGTTAGGAGAATACGCAATTATTATTATTATTATTATTATTCATTTTTTTAGATGAGTTCCACGTCTTACAAGACAGATTGGTCTCTGCAATTTGGGATCCTTGGGAGTAGAGGTTGAACAAATTATTTTTCAACGCCAATACCGATTATTGGAAGACCAAAAAAAGCCGATACCGATTAATCGGCCAATTTAAATTAAACAAAAAATAGAAAAAAAATGTTTTACATTTCATTTATTTATAGGTTGGGAAAAGTATGTGAACCCCAAGGCTAATGACTTCTCCAAAAGCAAGTCAGGAGTCGACTAACCTGGAGTTGAATCAATAAGACTAGATTGGAGATTTTGGTTAGAGCTACCCTGCCCCATTTAAAATAAAAACACAAAATTTGAGTTTGCTATTTACAAGAAGCATTGCCTGATGTGAACCATGCCGCGAACAAAAGATCTCAGAATACCTAAGATTAACAATTGTTTCCTTGAATGAAGCTGGAAAGGGCTACAAAAGTATCTCTAAAAGTCAGTCCACGGTAAGACAAATTGTCTATAAATGGAGAAATTTCAGCATGGTTGCGACTCTCCCTAGGAGTGGCCGTCCTGCAAAGATGACTGCAAGAGCACAGTGCAGAATGCTCAATGAGGTTAAGAAGAATCCTAGAGTGTCAGCTAAAGACTTACAGACATCTCTGGAACATGCTAACATCTCTGTTGAAGGGTCTACAATACGTTAAACACTAAACAAGAATGGTGTTCATAGGAGGACACCATGGAAGAAGCCACTGCTGTCCCAAAAAACATTGCTGCACGTCTGAAGTTCGCAAAAGAGCACCTGGATGTTCCACAGCGATACTGGCAAAATATTCTGTGGACAGATGAAACTAAAGTTGTGTTGTTTGGAAGGAACACACAACACTATTTGTGGAGATAAAAAGGCACAGCACACCAACATCAAAACCTCAACCCAACTGTAATGTATGGTGGAGGGAGCATCATGGTTTGGTGCTGTTTTGCTGCCTCAGGACCCGGACAGCTTGCTGTCATGGACAGAAAAAGGAATTCCCAAGTTTATCAAGACATTTTGCAGGCAAATGTAAGACTATATGTCCAATTGAACCTCAACAGAAGTTAGGTTATGCAACAGGACAACAACCCAAAAGACAGAAGTAAATCAACAACAGAATGGCAGAAGAAAATCCACCTTCTGGAGTGGCCCAGTCAGTCCTGTCCTCAACCCGATTTGAGATGCTGTGGCATGACCTCGAGAGTGGTTCACACCAGACATCCCAAGAATATTGTGGAACTGAAACAGTCTTTTAAAGAGGAATGGACCAAAATTCCTCCTGACCATTGTGCAGGTTTGATCCGCAACCACAGAAAACGTTTGGTTGAGGTTATTGCTGCCAAAGGAGGGTCAACATGTTATTAAATCCAAGGGTTTACATACTTATTCCAACCTGCACTGTGAATGTTTACACGATGTGTTCAATAAAGACATGAACAATTATAATTGTGTGTGTTATTAGTTTAAGCAGACTGTTTGTCTATTGTTGTGACTTAGGTGACGATACAATTATGACCAATTTATGTGGAAATCCAGGTTATTCTAAAGGGTTCACATAATTTCCCTAACCGCTGTTTAAGGATTTATTTAATCTGACAGACTTGGATAGGTCTCCACCAATATACTTTCTCCAATCCTGTAACTTGATATCAGTTAGGCTGCAGGCCTATAATGTTGAGAAAGGGAAGGAGTAGGAATATAGGCCTAAAAGTTATGTCCTCTGTTGGAAGAGAAGCGAGGTGTTCTTCTGGCTAAAGTCTAGATTGATGGTCTCTTGGGCGAGACACTCCCTTTCCCTTACCCCTCGTCACATCCTTAAACATGATGCTCTTCTCTGGGAACAAATAGAAACCAGTTCTTCAGAAATGAACTGAAACAGCCCTAATTTTTTCATTGGTAAAACTAAGCAAAACAGGGTGGAATGGAATCTCGGGATGTTTTCATCATAGTCAGCCGGGAGCAGAAAGCTCTCTGAACCCTTTAGGGCACGCTGTCATCTTAGGGCTGAGTAATGGTTTTAAAACCGTCCAGAAACAAAGCCTACTTTACAGAACTGTATTTCCACTTCAGTAAAGTTCATCTTGTTTAATTGTATTCCTTTTCACCTTGTAATCCCGTCATGTGGGGGGAAAAAAGCACATCTTATCCTTTTAATTTTACAATGGCGGTTGGCTATTATAGTGGTTGACACGCACACACGGCATTCTGTGGCCCAGAGGTACGAGAGGAAGTAGCAAGGGTGTGTGCCTGCGGCAATAGGAAGTGTGTTTGTGATGTCATAGTAAATGCTCAGTGTTATCATTAGGAAACCTGCTCTTTGTTACCCACTGAAGAGGAACGTTTCCTTCAACTAACAGTTTAAATAACTGCCAAAGTCTCGATATCCAGGACAAGAGTTATGTTATGCAACCAGAAAACATAACACGCACACATTTTCATAAAACCCACCTTACATCATATTTTTCTCTCTTTTGATTGCCTATTTCTGCATTTTAATGTTCAGCCAGCAAAGGCTTCCTCTGGAAGATGGTTTCCTGTCTCTGGTCTTTCTCATTTTTTTCGTTGGCCTGTCTTGAGGATTATGATCAATGGGTGATAAAAGGGCTCCGATGAGGCCTTTTGGAGGGGGCCTCATGGCCCATGAATAGAGATGCTGCTGCTGGGATAGTAATTGCAGCCAGTTGAATTTACCAAATGGTACCAGACAAAGAGAGAGCGGAAGCCATAAGTTGTTGAGCAATTAGTGGCCTGGGTAGGCCTCTGCTGTTATCGACGGCCCCTGTCTACTGTATGCCTCTGCGTACTGGGGACACACACTCACAGACCACTGTACAGTACGCCTGTATCTGAGAGGCAGAGTGAGTACTTACTCAGGGATAGTGTCTCTGGATGTGCTCTCATAGTCTCCCTGTGGGACTAATGGGCCTCATTACCTCTCATCATGCAGACGTACAGGAACCAACAGCATCTGCCTGGGAAGTCCTGTACAGAGAATGGATGCTCCTCAATAGTCATAAATTACAGGGCTTCTTCTCCTTGTCCCCTCTCCCATATCTGCAGTGATATAAATGGTGCATTCATGCAGAGTCCCCTTTAAAGTAGTCTCTATTGTGAGGATTTAAGTCGATGCCGTATTGCTAAGGGCACACAACTCCAAACTAACACACTCATCAAGACTGACAGTCTTATGGGGGCGAGACAGTTGCCATGGAGTCCTGGAGCCCCCTGAAGAGAGAACAGTGACCTGTGTGTGGCTGACACACACAGTCTGAAAGATGGAGGATGGCTTGTCAAGATAAGATAGGGCCTGGAATGTTTTGCTGGTTATTCATATTTTGCTCCCCAGGGGTGTGAAAGTAATGCGGGAAAATCGAGATCACAAATATCACCTATTATTATTCCATTACTTGGTTGTGATGTCGACTTGACTTTCAGAAATCAGAAGTAAGCACTCGTCTGTACAGGCTACCCTTCTCTTTGTTCATAGTTTTAAGTCCAGTGTCTCTCTCAAGAGTATTGGCTCAGCCAATGTCTCAGGTCATGGTCTTATTAAATCTGCGGTCAGTGTTTTTTTGTTGTTGTCTGTGAGTGAAGGTCCATCTGCTAATGCCCTGTTCTCATCCTTTCCCTATCCTTTCCCTATCCTCTCCCCATCCTCTCCCTATCCTCTCCCTATCCTCTCCCTATCCTTTCCCCATCCTTTCCCCATCCTCTCCTCTCCCTATCCTCTCCCCATCCCTGCACGATAGCAATGACATGTTCTTTCTACCCCGTCGAGATGGGGCTGGCTGGATGCTTTGGCCTTCAGTCTCTGCTCTGCCTCTGTGTGCTGGTTAAGCTGTACCACTGCCCTCCCTAATCAACCCCTTTATCACTACTCTCTTCGTTCCAACTCCATCCTCTCTGTCTCAGACAGAAAAACTACTGGTAGGCCTAGATCCATTCTGTGAAATATGGAATGTTCTGGCTAGGATCACACCATTATACAAACCCACCAGTCAGCAGAAAAAGCTTTCCTCTTAGAGGTGTCTGAAGTGTGAACATAAACTCATAGTTGTGACTGAGAGTGGAGAAGGAGCATATCATTGGGTGATTTAGAGGCTTGTTTTCACAGAAGTTGAGAGAAATGAGTTGTGATTCTTTCCTTTTATAAAGGTGGTTCAACTTGTTTAGCCTACCTGCTGTCAGCAGATCTGGCTGTATGTGATGCCTGAGGATACAGGTTCTAGATCTAGGATCTGTCCATAATCATATTTATTATGACCTATGTAAAAGACAAAACTGATCATAGATCAGCACTCCTACTCTGAGACACTTAGTGGATATGGGCCCTGGTCATGACCTTTAACCTCACTAGCTATTGAGATCCATCTATTTAGAGCCTTCAGTATTTGCCTGGGTGTGTTTGTGTGTTTTTAGATGTGATCTTTTAGACGAGAGAAGCAGGTGAATGTTTATTTCACAGTCAATAGTACAATATAAAAGGATTAGGCTACACTCAATGTTATTCCTCCTCGTTTGTCTGTTAATCTTTCAGCTTACAGTACGTCTTGATACAGTTGTAGCCAGACAGTGTTTTACAGTTGATGCTGGTGGTTAGGCTTGGGAATTGCCAGGGACCTCATGATATGATATTATCGCGACACTTACGTGCCGAAACGATATGTATTGTGATTCTCACAATTCTATATGTATTTAGATTCGATACTGCGATTTTTATTGCAATTTGAAGTTCCAAACCAGGGTTCTTTTCTGGCTCAAAAGGGGGCTTGGGTGGTGGGCGTGGCAATAATTGTGGTCAGCCATCTGTTTTAAAGCTAATTTCCTTCAATTGCACACATTTTGCCATGCAGCTGATAGAAAATGTTGCCGTTTCAACGTGAAAAAGTGCTTAGGCAGACTGCCCAAGGATTGAGAGAATGAGTTTTGATCAGGGAAATAAAAACGCTGAAAACATATTGGTTCACTATTTCAAAAGAAGATGGAGAAGAAGCTATAGAATTTTGGCGCAGGTACAGCCGACTCGCGCTAGCTAACGCTATCTACAGTAGCAAATATATATATATGTACTTGGAGTCAAATATCGCTATAATATTGCGATATTTAACTGTATAGACTTTTCCCCCATCACTGCTGGTGGTCTAGCTGAGTGAAATGAGTGACTTGTGTTTGTAAGAAGCAGCAGTAGTCTAGGCACCATGCCCGTCAGTCCATGAACATGTCATTCACTGTTCATCACAGACAGGGGCTTGAAGTGCACATCATGGAGAGCTAGGGAGCTGTTAAATGTATGTGAGTCTAGATGTGATTTTTATACAGTCATTATGCTGTGACTCATTTTAGAGGCGTCTTGATGTCCTTGATTGGCATTTATGGACATGTTTCCATAGACGTCAACACAATAAAAATAAACGATGATGAGGGGTCCCTCTATTGAGCCCAGTACATTATACAGTCTGAATAGCATGCAGTTCAGTTCAGCAACATCACCTGACCTTTCTACTCTCTGTTGGAAGCTCTGACGGATGTAGAGTTGTTAATTCTCCTCCCACTCATTCACTTACCTCCTGGTTGACTCTATCCCTCATTATGTATGCAGGAGGAGAGGATGGAGGGAGAGCATTGATCACTCTGAACATGGGCTGAAAAGAGGGCTCCTGTTGAGTTGTGCACACACACCACTCCAGCTTGGCTACTGTGTTTTAGAGGCACGCAATGATCCACCCACACACACTCTTTCCCACACACTCTACCACACGAGAGTGGGCTCCAGAAACGAGCTTGGCAGTTTTACCTTTTGTGCTTTTCCTATGTTCATACAGGGTGTTCACTCACGACTCTAGAATGTAGAGAAAACGGGGCAATTCAAGAGGGTGCTACGAAATGAATGTCAAAACATTTTTCTTTGCCCCATCTCATTATATATATCACATACAATGAATCATTACATTGTTCTCTACAGTATTATAACCTTAATATAGTGGTTGTGTTGATGAAATGACAACGTTAATTTGCTGTGACCATTGCTAGTTTAGGCCACGCCTCTCTTGGTTGTATTTCTTCCATATTTGACTTTGGAATGTGGTACAGTACAAGCTTTACACATGTTGTGGATATCAAATAGATTTTTGATTGATCTGTCATTTTCATCTCCAGATCCTTGGCTTTCATTGGCTATATTGGCGATCAATCCACGTTGAGGGGCTGTTTTCTATGGCGATTTAAAGGGAAAGACTCAAAATACACAATGAAAAATAGAAAGAGATTGTCTTCTCAGAGGGTGGATATGGAAATGTGTAAATAAATATATATACATTTTTTTAATTCTGCGGATTTCCTAATAGTAAAAGCCCATGTTTTCACTCAGAAACCTGCAGTCACAAGTTAGCTTGTCAGTTGCCATTCAAAGTAAGCGCCGTTCTGTCACGGAGCAGCGCCACGGTGAACCATATAGTGTAGATGCATGGGGTTTGGATTACTGACGCAACTCTCTATTGAATGAACATATTTCTCTACATTTGAATGAAATAATCATTTTATGGGTGATAACCCTACATCATATTTTTTACGTAATCATCCAAACAGTCATTTCTCTTATTGTGATCATCCTCTCTGCTGCCAAGCCGTTTTACTACATTTACGACTGAGGGATTTTATTAAAGCATTTAATTCTGTTGAGAAAATAACCTGTTTGACTTGCCAAGTTGTGTTTCCTCCAGCTGAGACGTTTATTGTGAGCTGAGTGCAGAGTGAAGGGCATGTTGTTCTGAGCAGGTCAGATCAGTCACCGTGTGACGTCAGGACAACAGGTGCTGAACAGTTCTCTGGCTGATTCTCTTTCTGCATTCAGAGCCAGATATACATTTAGTAATGAACCAACATTTTTAAAAGGCTTTTCACTCTACTGTTCACATGACCAATACACTACTAACAAATAGGTCTAGTTTATTGTGACCGTTCCATTTTGACTTCACTTTGGTTCTTGTAGAGGCATGTATGGACAGAGACCCTGTTCTGCTCTACAGTGCCAGCTTTGTGCAGGATTGTAGTACCCTCCTCCCATATACAACGTGTTGGAACTAGCCAACTCTTCAATAGCATGACAATGAATGAGGCTAGGATTGAAGTGTATTGTTTGCCAAAAGTAGCAGACTGCAATTGAATTTCCCAGTGATTTAAGTCTGATTCTCCCTGACAGATGTAGCCAACGGCTCCAGTTCGGGGTACCGGCCGCCCCCCAGGACGAAAGAGGTGGTCATCAATGGGCAGACGGTCAAGCTCAAGTACTGCTTCACCTGTAAGATCTTCAGACCACCACGTGCCTCTCACTGCAGCCTTTGTGACAACTGTGTCGGTGAGTCACTGTGTGGGCCACACATGCTGGGAGGGTGGGTGGACTGAAGGTGAAGTGGGTGTATGTATGTATGTACTCCTGTGTGTGCAAATGTGTTTGCCTATGTGTACAGATATATGTCTCAATTTGTGTTTGTTTTCTGCATGTTTGTGTTTGTGCTCTGTATATACATGTAGCTAAAAGCTATGTCATGTCACAGGGAGTAACATTCCTCCTTAGGAATGTTAAGACTATCGACTTCTATGGTGTTCGACAGATGAAGCATTGGTCTTCGAGCCTTCTCTCCAGGCCCACCTGAGACTCAGTGATCACTGCTCAGCCTCCACAGAGCCACAGCCTCCCTCTTGTGGTGTTCTCCTGTTCTTTTCCCAGAGACCCCATTTGGCTAGGGATTTATGGGCTCATTAACACTGAGCAGAGAAAGATGGATGACACAACTGTCATTATGAAATCTGTATCCCCCCTCGTTTCATAACTCACTCTGAATCACCCCACCTCCCCCAGGCCTGTTCTGTTGTGGGGAGATTGGGGCTTTTACAACACTCAGAGGGACATTGTTTTCACTGAACAACTTTCTCCCATCCTCCTCCATCTCCCTTTCTCCACCCATATCTTTTTGTAGTGGAAAAGCAGGCCACTACCTGAAGCAGTAGAGGAAGAAGCAGGAGGATTTGCTTCTCTCTTCCACACAAGCAGTGAGCATGCTCTCTCTAGGCTTCTCACTGACTGGCTTGTCTGAGATTCTGTGACTAACCTAGGGCTTTTCTCAACCTCTTCGAAACGAATCAAATAAAATGGTATTGGTCACGTACATATACTTAGCAAATGTACTTAGCAGATGTTATCGCGGGTGTTGCGAAATGCTTATGTTCCTAGTTCCAGTCTGGAATATACACTACCGTTCAAAATATTTGTCCATGAAAATAACATCAAATTGATCAGAAATGTAGTGTAGACATTGTTAATGTTGTAAATGACTATTGTAGCTGGAAACGGCTGAATTTTAATGGAATATCTACATTTATCAGCAACCATCACTACTGTGTTCCAATGGCACGTTACGTTAGCTAATCCAAGTTGATCATTTTAAAAGGCTAAAAACCCTTTTGCAATTATATTAGCACAGCCTAAAACTGTTGTCCTGATTTTAAAGAATCAATAAAACTGGCCGCCTTTAGACTAGTTGAGTATCTGGAGCATCAGCATTTGTGGGTTCAATTGCAGGTTCAAAATGGCCAGAAACAAACTACTTTCTTCTGAAACTTGTCAGTCTATTTTTGTTCTGAGAAATGAAGGCTATTCCATGCGAGAAATTGCCAAGAAACTGAAGATCTTGTACAACGCTGTGTACTAATCCCTTCACAGAACAGGGCAAACCAGAATAGAAAGAGGAGTGGAAGGTCCAGGTGCACAACTGAGCAAGAGTGTCTAGTTTGAGAAACAGAATCCGCACAAGTCCTCAACTGGCAGCTTAATTAAATAGTACCCGCAGAACACCAGTCTCAATGTCAACAGTGAAGAGGTAACTTCGGGATGCTGGCCTTCTAGGCAGAGTTCATCTGTCCAGTGTCTGTGTTCTTTTGCCCATCTTAATATTTTATTTTTATTGGCCAGTCTGAGATATGGCTTTTTTTTGCAACTGCCTAGAAGGCCAGCATCCCGAAGTCGCCTCTTCACTGTTGACGTTGATACTGGTGTTTTGCGGGTACTATTTAATGAAGCTGTTGACGTTGTGGGAACGGTTATTTTCCTGGTACCACTCCATCGCCACGCAGTCATGGGTGAACAGGGAGTACTGGATGGGGCTGAGCACGCACCCTTGAGGGGCACCTGTGTTGAAGATCAGTGTAGCAGAGGTGGAGTTGCCTACCTTCGCTACATGGGGACGGCCCGTCAGGAAGTCCAGGACCCAGTTGTACAGGGCAGGGTTCAGATCCAGGGCCCTGAGCCTAGTGTTGAGCTTAGAGGGCATTATGGTGTTGAAGGCTGAGCTGTAGTTAATGAATAGCATTCTTGCATACACTACCGGTCAAAAGTTTTAGAACACCTATTCATTCAAGTGTTTTTCTTTATTTTTACTATTTTTTACATTGTAGAATAATAGTGAAGATATCAAAAATATGAAATCACAATGTAACCAAAAAAGTGTTAAACAAATCAAAATATATTGAGAGATTTGTCAAATAGCCACCCTTTGCCTTGATGACAGCTTTGCACACTCTTGGCATCCTCTCAACCAGCTTCACCTGGTGGACATTTTGAAGAAAGTAAGGTCCAACAGACTGGGATAGGGAGATTGAATATGACTGTAAACACTACAGCCAGCTGGTCTGCACATGCTCTGAGGACGTGGCTAGGGATGCTGTCTGGGCCAGCAACCTTGCGAGGTTTAACACGCTTAAATGTCTTTCTGACGTCAGTTATGGACAACCGGAGCTAATTACAATAATGATTGATTGGATTTCCTTACCACGGGAACGTCCTATTTATGTTTCTGCTTATAGGAAGGGATGAGCAGAATGGAGGCGTGATCTGATTTGCCGAAGGGAGGGCGGGGTGGGCCTTGTAGTCCCAGAAGGGGGAGTAGCAATGGTCAAGAGTCCTCGATGAACATGTAGCGTAGGCAATGTGTTGATAAAACTTTGGTTGTTTTTCCTTCAGATTTGCGTTAATAAAGTCCCCAGCTAGATTAAATGCAGCCTCGGGATATGCAGTTTCCAGTTTGGACAAAATCCAGTGTGGTTTCTTTAGAGCCGTTGTGGTGTCTGCTTGAGGGGGAATATGCACGACCGTGACAATGACCGAAGAGTATTTTCTCGGGAGGTAATGCATTCCAAATCGGGAGAGCAAAAGGACTTGAGTTCTTGTTCTTACCACAATCACACAATGAGTTGTTAATCATGAAACGTGGGAAGAGGGTAACATACACCTTTGTTGCTCCTTGTTTCAGCAAGGTGCCTTCGGTTGCCTAGGTAACACACCTCCCTGCAACAGCACATGTAGTCAGGAGCAGAGAAGAGCTGAGGAGAGGAACATTTGCACGTTTTTTTGCTGTTCCAACGATTACAATGGTGAAAAATAACCATCCAAAATTCCAGAACGGTGACAGCCCTGCTCATCACATTCTCTGTTTACTTTTCCCTTCCTTAAGCTCCTCTCCCAGCTCCCTCACAGCATGCACATTCCTGATTATCTTTACATAGCTCGTAGCATTGAGATTTAAATGGCAAATATCCAAAAGCTGTGTATTTAGATAGTGTTCCAAATATAGATTGTTTACACAAAATGTCTAAGCTAAGCGTAGAAATGCACCTTTTATTCTATTGTATTTATGTATGCCCAGGCATATTTTGGAGGCACGTTGCCAGAACTGAATCCTGACAGTGGTTCTCTGAGACTGGATTCTGGCTTTGTGAGATTAATAACACACACACACACGGACGTGCGTACAAACACACACAAACCGCGTCATCACCAGACTTTGTCTTTTATTTCTATTGAAAGAGTGGTGTCTGAAGCAATCTGCCCGGTAACAGTACTGAGTGGTGTCTGAAGCAATCTGCCTGGTAACAGTACTGAGTGGTGTCTGGAGCAATCTGCCTGGTAACAGTACTGAGTGGTGTCTGAAGCAATCTGCCTGGTAACAGTACTGAGTGGTGTCTGAAGCAATCTACATGGTAACAGTACTGGCACACTGGACTCCACTATAATGGTCCTTTGCCTCCTGTCAGCTTCAAGTCCTCACACAGTCAGACAAGTCCCTAATGGAGGTCTCTCAGGATGTTATTATCCATGTGCCCACAGTACCACTCATTCACAGACCCACTTAACTCTGCAGCAGATTTGGGCTGTGGATACACAGCCTCCCTCCTCTCTGTGTAATAGCTCCTGTTTGAAATGGCAGCAGCAGTCTGAAACAGTAGCTAATCATGCCAGGGCTCAAAGGGAAGGCTCACTTCCTGTAATTTGGATGTAATGTGGGATGTGGATAATTTCCATTATAGTCACAGTTCACATTCTGCCAGGGAGGTTTAGGTAGGAGTGTGGTAAAGGTGCCAAGAAGGCCCACTGCGGTGTGTGTGTGTGCGCCCCAGGGACAGGCACTTTAACTGTAAATAGCAACATTTAATTTGCCATCAAGGTAGAAATGGTGAACTGTATGTGGGTTACATACTGTGTGTCTGTGGTGCTTTGAATATACTGCTGTTTTTCAGAGGCATACCTCTACCTACCTTTTGTACCTGGCTGTAGCCAGCTTCCTCTCGCTGGCAGGTAGGCAGTGTCTCAAAGCTCTAGTACACTTAATATAAATATTCCATCTGCACCTTATTCTCTCTCTCTATCTGTCTCTGTCTCTTTCTCTGTCATTCGCTCTCTCTGCACCCTCCCCCTTTCTCACTGTGTATCTCTCTCCCAAGCATCATTGCACTTGCTTAATGTGTCTTTTAATGTGAGTTTCTCTCTTCTCTTTCTCCGCAGAGCGTTTTGACCACCACTGTCCCTGGGTGGGGAACTGTGTTGGGAAGAGGAACTACCGTTTCTTCTACATGTTCATCCTCTCCCTCTCCTTCCTCACAATCTTCATCTTCGCCTTTGTCATCACACATGTCATCTTACGTAAGTAATTGACAAAGATTGTACACACACAAACACACACACACACACACACACATGTCTTCCTCCTGGTTCTGGTTGTGTCAGAGCAGTGAGCCAGCAGGCTGTAAGTGGGCGGGCGTTGTGAATCCCAGCAGTATTCTGGCTCCTTACCATCCCCCCCAGAGTGAGCAGATAGTAGAGTCTGTGTGAGGGCGAGTGGGTGAGGGTGAGGGCGAGTGGGTGAGGATGACGGCTGAGAAAACCACTGGAGAAAAGAATGGAAGTCACAAATTAACCAACAGAGAATTCTCTCTTCAGTTGATCTTTCGTTTGTATCCTTCTCTTGATTTTGACTGTGGGCAAAATAGAAATGCTAGTCTCCTTCTGAAGAGAAGTCTGCTCTGTTTACAAAGTGTTATATTGACTCTGCCCACGTCACTATAACAAGGTTACCAAGCCCCTCTCCTGTACAGCCCATATAATTATGGTAGTCCTCTCAGAGTAGCTGTGGAGGGCACCTAGCTAGAAACACCTGCCACTGTTATGGATGAGATGAGCAGCACAGAGATCAATATGTCTTTGGTGACCGAATTAGGCTAGATGGCCGTATTTGATTGTGCTCCTTCTCCTCCCCTCTCTATCCTGTATCCCAGATGGCAGTTAAAATGTAATGGCAATTAAAGTGGGTGCGCTCTGTCTTGCTCAGCCTCAGCATAAACTTGGTGACTGAATTTTTTAAAAGCTACTAAGTGTTTATGGCGTATTATAACCAATCCGCCCTGCATCAATATGTGTACACACAGCACAGGGAGCGCTGTACGCCACTTTATCCTCTGAAGGCTTATCAGTATCTTGTGTGCCAGTACAGACGGGTTGTCTTCTGCTGCTCTCATAATCCTAGCCTATTAGTCAAAACGTTTCACTGTAGACTAATGATATTGTCTCTTTTTGAGAGGTGCTCTCACTCCCTAACATAGTGTCAGATATATTATAGGTGCCATGGTATTTTGACCTTCTAACTGGTGTTATATGTTGTCAGCTTTGAGAGGGTATTGTGTTCTAACCCCTAGTAGCCTACAGTACATCGGGCTTCGCTCCATTCAAAGCCAAGCTCTGCGGCTGACCTTTCACCTTACTCAGTCTAAAGTTATTTTTTCTGATTTGATTTAGGAGGTTTTAGATTCTTTAGAATGTTTAACCGTTATTAAACTCTCGTCTCTCACTGCAGGATCCCATCGACAAGGGTTCCTCAACGCACTCAAAGACACTCCTGCTAGATATCCTTTCTCACAATGGTGTTGTGTATGTTTTCTCTCTCCTCTTCTGCCTTCTCCTGCCAGTCCCTGCCTCTTCCATGCTGTGATCTGTCCTGTTCTTCAGCTTTGCTGTGCATGACTGCTGTCCCAACTGGTGCCTCTGTGGCTCCCTCCCTCTCATCTAAATTGTCTCGATCTCACTGTACAGTATCTCTCTCCCTCTCCATCCTCCCTCCCTCCATCTCTGTGTTGCGTTCCAAAAAACAGGATTTGTCTTGTGTCTTCCGAGAGGTTGACAGCCACCTGGGGTGGAGAGGATGACCCTGTGGGTGACCCTGTGGCCACTACTGTTCAAAATACTACTAGAAGCTAGCTGCTAGCCAACCCATAGTCTCTGCACAACTGCAGAGGAACAGTAGTTTTGCTTTGATTTTAAGACCCGGCATTTTTTTCTGCCCAGATCAAATAGTTATTACAATATATGTATCTTTTATTTATTGGAATGCTTTTCAGTTTTAAGCCAAACAAAAATGCAAGTCCTCAGCATGGAACTGTTCTATGATTTCCATGTCTACTAGTGTCACTTCTCTGTGCCTCTCACCTCCCAGACAACTATAGACTGTATTCTCCATTTCAGCGGCCCGGCCCTCAGGTAATCTATAATCTGCCAGCCGGGTTGCTTGATGTCTGAGTGTGTCTCTCTGTCTGTCGGGCTTCATTTGTCTATAGGCATGCTGCTGCTCTCTCCTCTCTCAGGGAGATAAGAAGCACGTCAGGCCCTCTGGTGAGGAACCGTTTGGCAGGCTCAGCTGATAACACAGCAGCCCAATGTTGTACAGCAGCACAGTGCTTTAAAAAGGCATGCAGGGGATGAGGCCTGACAACATCTATCTCACCAGTCTCCTGTATGTGAACTATGACATCCTTTGCTTGTCCTTGAGAGAGGAGCGGGCAGAAAGTCATCATGGAGGAGATGGTAGTTGGATTAACTCTAACCTGCCTGTGTGTGTTCTTTTTCTTTTAGTGTATGTATGGGTGGCAGGTAGCCTAGTGGTTAGAGCGTTGGACTAGTAACCGAAAGGTTGCTGGATCAAATCCCTGTGCTGGCAAGGTACAAATCTGTTGTTCTGCCCCTGAACAAGGCCACTGTTCCTAGGCCGTCATTGTAAATAGGAATTTGTTCTTAACTGACTTGCCTAGTTAAATAAAGGTTAAATAAATGTATACATGTGGCTGTGTGTGTATGCAAGGCTGGCACAGGAGTCAGGACATAATGACAGTAGTAGTAGCAGCCAAGGGGAAGCACTTTTACATAACTCCTCTCACTGGGATTAGGGTTTGGCAGTATACTGTATTTTACAATATACTGGTATTGATGCATGTACATGGCTCATCGCACTCTAGCGACTCCTTGTGGCGGGCCGGGCGCCTGTAGGCTGCCCATGTCGTCAGTTGAACAGTGTTTCCTCCAACACTTTGGTGCGGCTGGCTTCTGGGTTAAGCAGGCGGGTGTTAAGAAGCGCTGTTTGGAGGACGCGTGGCTTGACTTTCGACTCCTGAATTGCAGTGATAAGACAAGATCGAAAAAGGGGGTAAAAAATAAAAGCAATTCAAATAATAATAAATCAAAATAAGGCATAGATTTTTTTGCTCATATTGCGCAGCCCTGGAAATGATCAAATACCATCATACCGCTCTAACTCTGATCTGCTGCTGCTCCTGGTTCTGCTGCTCCTGGTTCTGCTGCTCCTGGTTCTGCTGCTCCTGGTTCTGATCCTGCTGCTCCTGATTCTAATCCTGATCCTGCTGCTCCTGATCTTTGAGACCACTGTTCCACTGTACTACCATGCTGTTTCCAGTCAAGTGAACAGAGGGCCAGGCAGGCTAGCTTGAGTAAGGACACGCATTGGCAGCAGGTCAATACTGCCCTTTCCTTTCCTCAACTCTGTGTGTTTGTAAGTATGTGAGGGAAAGAGAGCAGATGTGTGTCTCTGTCTGTGAGTAAGAGGGTACCTGGTGTAAAATGGCTTTTCAATCGGTGATATCACTCGCTCTGAGACCTTGAAGTATTTTTTCCCCCCTTGCATTAGTGATAGGTAACAATGTTTCGTGGGAGGCAGTTGTGTTCAGAGGGTCCCTAGTTTGAGCCCAGGTTGGGGCAAGGAGAGGGATTGAAGCAGACCTGTTTCAGGAGCATGCACCTGTTACACTGTCCTATGCTACAGCTCAGTAGGTGTCAGGTTTTCCTTAACCCTTTGGTCACTGTGCTGGAGGTGGTGGTGTGTTTCTTCTCTGTCTGGTCCATAGTGGGGCTGTCTGGATTCCACACATACCTGATCAGCTCCAACCAGACCACAAATGAAGATGTGAGTACATGGACACACACACTCACTCTCTCTCTGCTTCACAAGTTAAGGGGATTTGTAAGTGTTTCACTGGATTTCTCTTAAATTGCTGAAGTTCTCATGTGTAACACATCCCTGTCCCTGTCTCCTACCAGATTACACAGACACTACTAAACCCCCAGCCATCCCTGTCTCCTACCAGATTACACAAACACTACTAAACCCCCAGCCATCTCCTGTCTCCTACCAGATTACACAGACACTACTAAACCCCCAGCCATCTCCTGTCTCCTACCAGATTACACAGACACTACTAAACCCCCTCCTCCTGTCTCCTACCAGACTACATACACTACTAAACCCCCTCCTTCTCCTGTCTCCTACCTGATTACACACACTACTAAACCTCTCCTCCTGACTCCTACCAGATTACACAGACACTACTAAACCCCTCCTTCTCCTGTCTCCTACCTGATTACACAGACACTACTAAACCCCCTCCTCCTGTCTCTTACCTGATGACACACACTACTAAACCCCCTCCTCCTGTCTCCTACCAGATTACACAGACACTACCAAACCCCCTTCTTCTCCTGTCTCTTACCTGATGACACAGACACTACTAAACCCCCTCCTGTCTCCTACCAGATTACACAGACACTACTAAAACCCCTTCTCCTGTCTCCTACCAGATTACAGACACTACTAAACCCCCTCCTTCTCCTGTCTCCTACCTGATTACACACACTACTAAACCCACTCCCTCTCCTGTCTCCTACCTGATTACACACACTACTAAACCCCCTCCTCCTGTCTCCTACCTGATTACAGACACTACTAAACCCCCTCCTCCTGTCTTTTACCTGATGACACACACTACTAAACCCCCTCCTGTCTTTTACCTGATGACACACACTACTAAACCCCCTCCTCCTGTCTCCTACCTGATTACACAGACACTACTAAACCCCCTCCTCCTGTCTCCTACCTGATTAAACAGACACTACTAAACCCCCTCCTCCTGTCTCCTACCTGATTACACACACTACTAAACCCCTCCTCCTGACTCCTACCAGATTACACACACTACTAAACCCCTCCTTCTCCTGTCTCCTACCTGATTACACAGACACTACTAAACCCCCTCCTTCTCCTGTATCCTACCTGATGACACACACTACTAAACCCCCTCCTCCTGTCTCCTACCAGATTAAACAGACACTACTAAAACCCCTCATTCTCCTGTCTCCTACCAGATTACACAGACACTACTAAACCCCCTCCTCCTGTCTTCTACCTGATTACACAGACACTACTAAACCCCCTCCTCCTGTCTCTTACCTGATGACACACACTACTAAACCCCCTCCTCCTGTCTCCTACCAGATTACACAGACACTACTAAACCCCCTCCTCCTGTCTTCTACCTGATTACACAGACACTACTAAACCCCCTCCTCCTGTCTCTTACCTGATGACACACACTACTAAACCCCCTCCTCCTGTCTCCTACCAGATTACACAGACACTACTAAAACCCCTTCTCCTGTCTCCTACCAGATTACACAGACACTACTAAACCCCCTCCTCCTGTCTCCTACCAGATTACAGACACTACTAAACCCCCTTCTCCTGTCTCCTACCTGATTACACAGACACTACTAAACCCCCTCCTGTCTCTTACCTGATGACACACACTACTAAACCCCCTCCTCCTGTCTCCTACCAGATTACACAGACACTACTAAAACCCCCTCCTTCTCCTACCAGATTACACAGACACTACTAAACCCCTCCTTCTCCTGTATCCTACCAGATTACAGACACTACTAAACCCCCTCCTTCTCCTGTATCCTACCAGATTACATAGACACTACTAAACCCCCTCCTCCTGTCTCCTACCAGATTACATAGACACTACTAAACCCCCTCCTCCTGTCTCCTACCTGATTACAGACACTAAACCCCTCCTTCTCCTGTCTCCTACCTGATTACACAGACACTACTAAACCCCCTCCTCCTGTCTCCTACCAGATTACACAGACACTACTAAAACCCCTTCTCCTGTCTCCTACCTGTTTACACACACTACTAAACCCCCTCCTCCTGACTCCTACCTGATTACTGACACTAGTAAACCCCCTTCTCCTTTCTCCTACCTGATTACAGGCACTACTAAACCCCTCCTTCTCCTGTATCCTACCTGATTACAGACACTACTAAACCCCCTCCTTCTCCTACCTGATTAAACAGACACTACTAAACCCCTCCTTCTCCTGTATCCTACCTGATTACAGACACTACTAAACCCCCTCCTTCTCCTGGCTTCTACCAGATTACACAGACACCATTAAACCCCCTCCTGTCTCCTACCTGATTAGACACTACTAAACCCCCTCCTTCTCCTGCCTCCTACCAGATTACAGACACTACTAAATCCCCTTCTTCTCCTGACTCCTACCTGATTACACAAACACTACCAAACCCCCTCCTTCTCCCTTTCCTACCAGATTACACAGACACTACTAAACCCCCTTCTCCTGTCTCCTACCTGATTACACACACTACTAAACCCCCTCCTTCTCCTGTATCCTACCTGATTAAACAGACACTACTAAACCCCCTTCTCCTGTCTCCTACCAGATTACACAGACACTACTAAAACCCCTTCTCCTGTCTCCTACCTGTTTACACAGACACTACTAAACCCCCTTCTTCTCCTGTATCCTAACAGATTACATAGACACTACTAAACCTCCTTCTCCTTTCTCCTACCTGATTACAGACACTACTAAACCCCCTACTCCTGTCTCCTACCTGATTACAGACACTACTAAACTCCCTCCTGTCTCCTACCAGATTCCACAGACACTACTAAAACCCCTCCTGTCTCCTACCAGATTACACAGACACTACTAAAACCCCTTCTCCTGTCTCCTACCTGTTTACACAGACACTACTAAACCCCCTCCTCCTGACTCCTACCTGATTACTGACACTAGTAAACCCCCTTCTCCTTTCTCCTACCTGATTACAGACACTACTAAACCCCCTACTCCTGTCTCCTACCTGATTACAGACACTACTAAACTCCCTCCTGTCTCCTACCAGATTCCACAGACACTACTAAAACCCCTCCTGTCTCCTACCAGATTACAGACACTACTAAAACCCCTCCTCCTGTCTCCTACCAGATTACAGACACTACTAAACCCCCTCCTTCTCCTGTCTCCTACCTGATGACACACACTACTAAACCCCCTCTTCCTGTCTCCTACCAGATTACACAGACACTACTAAAACCCCTCCTTCTCCTGTCTCCTACCAGATTACACAGACACTACTAAACCCCCTTCTTGTCCTGTCTCCTACCTGATTACACACACTACTAAACCCCCTTCTTCTGACTCCTACCAGATTACACACACTACTAAACCCCTCCTTCTCCTGTCTCCTACCTGATTACACAGACACTACTAAACCCCCTCCTTCTCCTGTATCCTACCAGATTACATAGACACTACTAAACCCCCTCCTCCTGACTCCTACCTGATTACAGACACTACTAAACCCCCTCCTTCTTCTGTCTCCTACCTGATTACAGACACTACTAAACCCCCTCCTTCTCCTACCAGATTACACAGACACTACTAAACCCCTTCTCCTGTCTCCTACCTGATTACAGACACTACTAAACCCCCCCTCTTCTCCTGTCTCCTACCTGATTACACACACTACTAAACCCCCTCCTGTCTCCTACCAGATTACACAGACACTACTAAACCCCCTCCTCCTGTCTCCTACCAGATTACAGACACTACTAAACCCCTCCTCCTGTCTCCTACCAGATTACACAGACACTACTAAAACCCCTTCTCCTGTCTCCTACCTGTTTACACAGACACTACTAAACCCCCTTCTTCTCCTGTATCCTAACAGATTACATAGACACTACTAAACCCCCTCCTCCTGACTCCTACCTGATTACTGACACTACTAAACCCCCTTCTCCTTTCTCCTACCTGATTACAGACACTACTAAACCCCCTACTCCTGTCTCCTACCTGATTACAGACACTACTAAACTCCCTCCTGTCTCCTACCAGATTCCACAGACACTACTAAAACCCCTCCTGTCTCCTACCAGATTACAGACACTACTAAAACCCCTCCTCCTGTCTCCTACCAGATTACAGACACTACTAAACCCCCTCCTTCTCCTGTCTCCTACCTGATTACAGACACTACTAAACCCCCTCCTCCTGTCTCCTACCTGATTACACACACTACTAAACCCCCTTCTCCTGTATCCTACCTGATTACATAGACACTACTAAATCCCCTCCTCCTGACTCCTACCTGATTACAGACACTACTAAACCCCCTTCTCCTGTCTCCTACCTGATTACAGACAGACTAAACCCCCTCCTGTCTCCTACCTGATTAGACACTATTAAACCCCCTCCTCCTGTCTCCTACCTGATTACAGACACTACTAAACCCCCTCCTCCTGTCTCCTACCTGATTACAGACACTACTAAACCCCTCCTCCTGTCTCCTACCTGATTACAGACACTACTAAACCCCCTCCTGCCTCCTACCTGATTACAGACACTACTAAACCCCCTCCTCCTGCCTCGTACCTGATTACAGACACTACTACACCCTCTCCTCCTGTCTCCTACTTGATTAGACACTACTAAACCCCCTCCTCCTGTCTCCTACCTGATTAGACACTATTAAACCCCCTCCTCCTGTCTCCTACCTGATTACAGACACTACTAAACCCCCTCCTCCTGTCTCCTACCTGATTACAGACACTACTAAACCCCCTCCTGTCTCCTACCAGATTACACAGACACTACTAAACCCCCTCCTCCTGTCTCCTACCTGATTACAGACACTACTTAACCCCCTCCTCCTGCCTCCTACCTGATTAGACACTACTAAACCCCCTCCTCCTGTCTCCTACCTGATTACAGACACTACTAAAACCCCTCCTCCTGTCTCCTACCTGATTACAGACACTACTAAACCCAGGCAGCAGTTTGTTTTTTCCTCTAGTGGATGGTTGAGTTTGGGGGAAGACAACCAGATCTGAGTTTGCCTCATCGCTCACCACTGTAGAGCTGCCTGGGACATTATAGACACACACATACAGGAGGAACTGAAAGTTCCGGTCAAAAGTCTGAGGAAATTGACCTTGCCTTTTTTAAATACAACTACGTTTTTAACCGCTGGTTTATTGCTCTGATTGTGGCTTTTTCTGTTTCAGATCAAAGGGTCGTGGTCGTCTAAAAGAGGGAAAGACAATTATAACCCTTACAGCCACGGAAACATATTAACCAACTGCTGTGCAGCACTGTGCGGACCCCTGCCACCCAGGTAAGGACAGTCCTGTGTTTGCGTGCAGATCTGACACTATCTGGCTCTGTATATTTGGATTTACCCAGAATGTAACATATGGCACACTATCATCATCTGTCTTAGAGAAATCTCAAATCCAATAGTTCTTCTCATTCTAGGAGAAATCAGTTTTTCCTGTCACTGTAATTTCCTACATTGTCAGAAAGCTAAAATAGGTCCGTCACACAGAGCTCATCTTGATCTTGCTAGAGAGCTGCTGCTGTGAAATCTTCTGCCTGCAGCTATTCCTCATTCAGACCTCTGATAGTACAACGGATTCCAGCACCTCCCAGTGAGATCAAACTATGCACATAGAAGTGCTAGATGTAGTAGTCATTGTATCTATAGACTCATAGCCATTGATTGCTTATTAGCTTGTCTTATCCAACACTTCCTTCTCTACAGAATTTGCATTCAGACACATCAATATAACCCTTTCATTTGGATTGCCTCACTGTGTATAACTCATAGTTGAAACCCCATTATTTATTTCACCTTTATTTAACCAGGTAGGCCAGTTGAGAACAATTTCTCATTTACAACTGCGACCTGGACAAGATAAAGCAAAGCAGTGCGACAAAAACAACAACAGAGTTACACATGGGATAAACAAACGTACAGTCAATAAGACAATAGAAAAATGTATGTACAGTGTGTGCAAATGTAGAAGAGTAGGGAGGTAAAGGAATAAATAGGCCATAGAGGCAAAATAATGACAATTTAGCATTAACACTGGAGTGATGTGCAGAAGATGATGTGCAGGTAGAGATACTGGGGTGCAAGAAAAGAAATGGGGATGAACAGTGAAATATACCTGCTGGAGCTACGGGTGGGTGTTGCTATGGTGACCAGTGAGCTAAGATAAGGCGGGGCTTTACCTAGCAAAGACTTATAGATAGTGGATTGGGCGATGAATATGAGGCAAGGGCCAGCCAACGAGAGCGTACAGGTCGCAGTGGTGAGTAATATATGGGGCTTTGGTGACAAAATGGATGGAACTGTGATAGACTACATCCAATTTGATAAGTGGAGTGTTGGAGGCTATTTTGCAAATGACATCGCCGAAGTCAAGGATTGTAGGATAGTCAGTTTTACGAGGGTATGTTTGGCAGCATGAGTGAAGGAGGCTTTGTGAAATAGTATGCTGATTCTTGATTTCATTTTGGATTGGAGATACTTAATGTCACTCTGGAAGGAGAGTTTACAGTCTAACCAGACACCTAGGTATTTGTAGTTGTCCACATATTCTAAGTCGGAACCGTCCAGAGTAGTGATGCTAGGCGGGCGGGCAGCAATCGGTTAAAGAGCATGCATTTAGTTTTACTAGCATTTCAGAGCAGTTGGAGGCCACGGAAGGAGTGTTATATGGCATTGAAGCTCGTTTGGAGGTTTGTTAAGTGTCCAAGGAAGGGCCAGATGTATACAGAATCGTGTCGTCTGCGTAGAGGTGGATCAGAGAATCACCAGCAGCAAGAGCGTCATCATTGATGTATACAGAGAAGAGTCTGCCCGCAAATTGAACCCTGTGGCACCCCCATAGAGACTGCCAGAGGTCCTGTCAACAGGCTCTCTGATTTGACACACTGAACTCTATCTGAGAAGTAGTTGGAGAACCAGGCGAGGCAGTCATTTGAGAAACCAAGGCTGTTGAGTCTGCCAATACGAATGCAGTGATTGACAGAGTCGAAAGCCTTAGCCAGGTCGATGAAAACGGCTGTACAGTACTGTTTTTTAGCGTGGCTGAGGTGCACCCATGACCAGCTCGGAAACCAGATTGCATAGTGGAGGAGGTACGGTGGGATTCGAGATGGTCTGTGATCTGTTTGTTAACTTGGCTTTCAAAGACTTTAGAGGGGCAGGGCAGGATGGATATAGGTCTGTAACAGTTTGGGTCTAGAGTGTCTCCCCTTTTGAAGAGGGGGATGACCGCGGCAGCATTCCGATCTTTAGGGTTCTTAGACGATACAAAAGAGAGGTTGAACAGGCTAGTAATAGGGGATAAGAAAGAGAGGGTCCAGATTGTCTAGCCCAGCTGATTTGTAGGGATCCAGATTTTGCACCTCTTTCAGAACATCAGCTATCTGGATTTGGGTGAAGGAGAAGCGGGGGGGGGAGGGCTTGGGCAAGTTGCTGCGGGGTTGCAGGGCTGTTGGCCGGGGTATGGCTAGCCAGGTGGAAAGCATGGCCGGCCGTAGATAAATGCTTATTGAAATCCTCGATTATCTTAGATTTATCGGTGGTGACAGTGTTTCCTAGCCTCAGAGCAGTGGGCAGCTGGGAGGAGGTGCTCTTATTCTCCATGGACTTTACGGTGCCCCAGAACTTTTTAGAATTAGTGCTTCAGGATGCAAATTTCTGTTTGAAAACGCTAGCCTTAGCTTTCCTAACTGACTGTGTATATTGGTTCCTGACTTCCCTGCCACAGGATGTTTTTGTGCTGGTCAAGGGCAGTCAAGTCTGGAGGTAACCAAGTGCTATATCTGTTCTTACTTCTAATTTTTTTGAATGGGGCATGCTTATTTAAGATGGTGAGGAAAGCACTTTTAAAGAACAACCAGGCATCCTCTACTGACGGGATGAGGTCAATATCCTTCCAGGATACCCGGGCCAGGTCGATTAGAAAGGCCTGCTTGCTGAAGTATTTTAAGGAGCGTTTGACAGTGATGAGGGGTGGTCGTTTGACCGCAGGGCCCATTCCGGATGAAGGCAATGAGGCAGTGATCACTGAGATCCTGGTTGAAGATAGCAGAGGTATATTTGGAGGGCAAGTTGGTCAGGATGATATCTATGAGGGTACCCATGTTTACGGATTTAGGGTTGTACCTGGTAGGTTCCTTGATAATTTGTGTGAGATTAAGGGCATCTAGTTTAGATTGTAGGACGGCCGGGGTGCTAAGCATATCCCAGTTTAAGTCACCTAACAGTACGAACTCTGAAAATAGATGGGGGGCAATCAATTCACATATGGTGTCCAGGGCAGAGCTGAGGGGGGTCTATAACAAGCGGCAACAGTGAGAGTCTTATTTCTGGAAAGGTGGATTTTTAGAAGTAGAAGCTCAAACTGTTTGGGAACAGACCTGGATAGTATGAGAGAACACTGCAGGCTATCTCTGCAGTAGATTTCAACTCCGCCCCTTTGGAAGTTCTATCTTGACAGAAAATGTTGTAGTTAGGGATGGAAATTTCTACATTTTTGGTGGCCTTCCTAAGCCAGGATTCAGACACGGCTAGGACATCAGGGTTGGCGGAGTGTGCTAAAGCAGTGAATAAAACACATTTAGGGAGGAGGCTTCTGATGTTAACATGCATGAAACCAGGGCTTTTACGGTTCCAGGACTGTTATGACCTATGGACTCCTGTCTCTCTCCCAACACCCTACGTGCCTCCCCTCACATTCTACACACACACTCTGTGGTGAAAGCTCTGGTTCTTCACACTCACTCAGCCTAGATAGAGGCTATCTTCTCTTATCTTTACAGCCCAGGTTTCCCTCGCTGACGAGACAACTGGAGACGCAGCACCTCTTCTGTGGTTTAACTCTAAGCTCAGTGCCAAATAGCATCCTATTCCCTATGTACTGTAGTGCACTACTTTTGACCAGGACTCGTAGGGCTCTATAGCGAATAGGGTGCCATTTGGGACATGTATAAAGGCATGTTACAGTGCAACAGTAGCATGTTATTAACAGTGAGGTAAAACACACGTACAGGGCCAGGGGGAACCGGTGAATAAACAGGGGAGAGAAATTAAAAATGCTTTTAGCTCTGGGCCTTTCAGTGTGTTTGGCTGCACTCTGTGTAACGGTCCCAACCCAGCCTCCACTGCCCACATCATTACTCACTGGTAATAACCCTACTGGGTAGCAAGGGACAGGACTCACTGGGCAGGTGGTGGGCAAGAAGGGAGGGTGTGTGTGTGTGTACATTCTATATGTCTTCAGTTTTCACAAGTCCACCTCCGCCTGCCTGTCTGGTGAATTCCTGTAAGAGACTAGCTAGCTCTGTGTCAACAGGCTCTCTGTTTCTGATTACCCTGTGCACGCACACATTCCGTTAGAGCTGACCTGTGTCACTGTTTCATATCAACACACAGCCCCTCCATGGTGGTGAATGGATGTTGGTTAGCCCATGACTTAGTCTCTCTATGCACTTACACATACTCACACCCCCTTTATGCAGACACACATGCATCCTTAGACACACATGCAAGCACTCACACACACACAAAAAAAAGACGCACTATAATTCAATCATGTTGCTTAACCTCAGTAGGTTCCTGTCTACTCAGCCATGTGTCAGCCCAGCAATGGTAATGATAGAACAGCGATAATGATTCACTCCACTGATCGTTGTATGACCTCATTGACTGAATACTAAGAGGAGAGCCTGCATACGGAATGAAACATTAAATACAACGCTCCTTTAGTGGGTTTCTCTGTGTGCTTCTTCTGGCCCTCTTATTCTTTCACAGTATTAACTCTCAGTCATCTCATTTCATCTGCATTCTGTATCCTCTTAACATCGATTTACATTGTGTAAGGATATCTGCCAACGATTGAAATTAGAGTATTCAAAGAAAGTAAAGCATTTCATTCACAAATGCAAAATAAATGTACAGTGTCAGCCTTGCCTCAAAGTACGGTATTGAAATAGACTTGGGACTTGCCTTATTCACTTGTCAAGGAAGGGATCTAAAATATTATATAATTGAATGTTTTTCTCAGATATTTCTCTTTCTCTCCTCAGTCTCATCGACAGAAGAGGCTTTGTCCAATCAGACACGCCACAGCCCACCCCGCCAACCAATGGCATCACCATGTATGGATCCACCCAATCACAGAGCCACATGGTGAGCCATTCTCCACTCTGTGTCTTTTCCAAACCTACTTATGGCCATCAGTGCAAACCAAACCACATATCACCTGGCCTCTTGAAGATTAGTTGGCTATAGGTTCCTTTATAAAAGGTCAAGCATGGTGAACAGTGATATCATTGATTCAGTAACCCATCATTGGCTGACTCAACCTGGAAAACGAATGGCAGCTGTTGCTGTGCCAGGCCCTGATTGCGTGGCAGTGCCAGCTTCTTCAGCTCTCATAGTAGCCTGATTGTCCAGCTGTTGTCTTATATCCTGCTTGTTTTTTATCTGTAAACAATGGCTCTACTGTCCGCCTTGCCATCTAGATAGATAAACTATCCCAATCAATCTCCCGGGAATTATGATGACCAGCGGCATCATGGTGTATTATTGCAATCATCAGCATTGGTAATTGGTTTAGAGTTGGACCAGGGCCCTGTTTCCACGCGATGGGGGTCAAGGGCAGAGTAGGGTTAGAGCGTCCCTCCCTCCCTCCCTCCCTCAGGATTGATGAATAAATACCGCTGCTCCCCTCATACCACGCTAGCAAGCCAACTGACAAGGCTGTTGATCTCACCTCTCTCCCTCCAGCTCCTCTCAATCCAAATCTAGAAAGCCAAATCCAAATAGCCAAATATTTTGCCAATCTCATTTCCATATCTGGTCAACAGATTGGAACAAATCAACTGCTGGGATTCCAAATAGTGGATTGTTTCTGTTAATATTCACACAGATTTTACCCATGATGCTCAGTGATCTGGCATTATGGCTGGGAAATAGGTCAGTGCGTGTGTGTGAGCGACAGGCAATGTCATTATGGACAGTGCTCGTGCTGTGTGACTCCTTGGCTCCCCCCCTCATCACACTCTCCCCTCTCTGACATCTCTGAGATCCCTAGGGAGGGACATGTGTTGTGCTCATGTGCAGTGCACACTCTCTCCCCCTCTGCTTCCCACAACCTTATCATGCAGACTGACTGGACAATCTAACTCTTGTGCTGGGAGGTTTTGGCATGGCAAAAACAGATAGATGGCAAGAAAGGGATGACAGACAATAACAGACATAGGGAGAGGAAATGAGAATAAATGGTGTTTTACAGTACCCAGGTGGAGTGAGTCTGACTTAACAAGGCACTGTCAGCAGACAGTGTAATTGGTGTTGGAGTGTTTCAGAACAAAGGGAGAGGAGCTGTAAATGTCAACCTCACCCCACCAGTCCTGCAGGGAATGAAAGAAAGAGGACGGCTTCTGGTGGCCCTTAGTGAACAAGCCGTTGTTTCCCTTCTCCTACATTCTAATGAACGGTCACTACTTGTTATACTCCTCTGAACTTGAATCCAATAGGCTGTTAGAATAATCCAGTGTCCTGGATGGCAGCTCTGGTCTTATTGAGTGGGTCATGGCCATCTGGAACAGTTGTGCTGGCTGGGAGACGGGTTTAGCATTCCATCGCTTTATCACATGTAGTCTGTTAGGACCAGTTGTTATTGTTAGGAGTAACATACTACATTTATTACTTTTCACAGGGAACCATGTCGCCACTAACGAAATCTATATTTAGTCACCAACTTAAGAGAATGTGGCATGTGTTTGACTTAACAAGAGAAAGAATTTCCATTGAATTATAGCTGGTCGTCATGTAAATACGGAAAGAGTGAAAAACAGCTTGTGTCTCCGGGCCATCAGACTGCTGAACAGCCATCACACAGTGTCCTGCAGTACGAGACAAAACACACACCTCATACACACTCAAGACTCCCGTACTCACAAATACATTCACACACAGCCAACTCTGCTGTCCCATGTATATAGAGACAATAAACAATGGACACTTCATGTTTCTTTCATACAGTTTTTCCACATGCTGTATTCTCAACATCGCTCATTCTAATATATCTACTACTCTACATTGCATTACTGTTACACTGCACACAGCGTATTTATATACTGGATTCTTGAGAGATCACTGTAATATATACTGCTGTACAGATCATTCTCACTTGAACTTTTTGGTGTATATATGCATAGAGTTAATTTGGAATACTGATGGTGTTAATTGGATTCGTTACTGAGCTAGTAACACAAGTATTACACTGCTCCCGCTATTATAACATCTGCTAAACTGTGTACGTGACCAATACACTTTGATTTGTAATAGTGAAAGGCAGTCTGTCAATGTACGAAAGGCAAATTGGTAACTAATAATCGTCAAGTTTGGAGTAGACTATTGCTGTTTTTTCCATGTATCTGTTTTGAAAAGCCATTGTAGGCTGATCTAGAGAAGCTGTGTCACCATGGCAACAGATTACAAGGACGCCGTCATGTCATTACACCATCCGTTACATTAGGCCCCAGTCAGGAAGTGACAGAGAGAACCGTGGAAGGACAGTATGTGTGGGCGACGTGACATTTAGAACAATGGCCATGGCCTCTAGTTAAAACACAATCAGCTTTTGTTTTTTGTCATTTTCTGTTGTAGCTGGCAGCTATTTTTAGATGGCAGAGCGGGACACATGTAGACTCCGGAATTTGATGGACTCCTGTTTCAACTTGAGTACTGGATGATGATCCACACAACTCATTTTAGACTCTCAGTATCTTTGTGGTGTCTACCTGACGTGTGATTTGTTAATTCATTAGACAAATGACTAATAGAATGCTTCTCACCTATGTCAAACTAATAATCTAGCTTGAACAACTGTAGAATGAACCAATGTTTAGACAGCTGTCATCATTTGAATGTGCATCAGATCATCATGCAGTCAGTCAGCCAGGCAGGCAGATCGTCATGCAGTCAGTCAACCGGGCAGGCAGATCGTCATGCAGTCAGTCAACCGGGCAGGCAGATCATCATGCAGTCAGTCAACCGGGCAGGCAGATCGTCATGCAGTCAGTCAACCGGGCAGGCAGATCGTCATGCAGTCAGTCGGTAACCGGGCAGGCAGATCAACCGGGCAGGCAGATCGTCATGCAGTCAGTCAACCGGGCAGGCAGATCGTCATGCAGTCAGTCAACCGGGCAGGCAGATCGTCATGCAGTCAGTCAACCGGGCAGGCAGATCGTCATGCAGTCAGTCAACCGGGCAGGCAGATCGTCATGCAGTCAGTCAACCGGGCAGGCAGATCGTCATGCAGTCAGTCAACCGGGCAGGCAGATCGTCATGCAGTCAGCCGGGCAGGCAGATCGTCATGCAGTCAGTGAGCCAGCCAGGCAGGCAGATCATTATGCAGTCAGCCAGGCAGGCAGACGGATCAAGAGCAGACATGGTTTTGTTCAGGCTAGGCTAGACCAGGTTCGGTTAGTTGTATTCCTTCTCTCCCTAGCTCTGTGCCAGCTGCTCTTCCTGTAGTTTGCTGGGCTGATGGCCGGTTTATGACCAGGGCTAAACTTATCAGAACTCAACTTCACTACCTCACAGGCTCCTAGCACAGAGCAGCACGCCAACATGGGTAATGACAGCCAGTGCTTTGGAAAATATCTGTCTCTTCTCCCCCTGGGCAGAACAGGGGGCAGCAGTCCCAGACCCAACCAGCAACTCACCCTCCCCAGCCTCTAAAGAAATTACAGCCAAGGAGATAGTCAAAGCTCATTAGTAAATAATGCCTATTTTTCCAAAGGACAGTATGGAGCTAAAACATTTGAAAAGCATTTATAAAGTAACCTAAGGAGTGCAACTTTGCCAAAGCTGGCCCTTATTATTCGATTTGGAGATGTGACGGGATTGTGGAGCGCACCTGTCAAAGAGAAGCTTTCGATCTTGACTAGCTGACATTGGGGCTAAACTAATCATGATGAAAGACCTATAGGCTGTCTCATTGTTGTCGGTGATCAAGCCTGCCACTGTTGTGTTGGCAAACTTAATGATGGTGTTGGCGTCTTGCCTGGCCACGCAGTCGTGGGTGAACAGGGAGTACAGGGGGGGACTAAGCATGCACCCCTGAGGTCCCCCGTGTTGAGGATTAGTGTGGCAGATTTTTTAATTTTTTATAAATGCATAAATAAATTATTTAACCTTTATTTAACCATGTAGGCTAGTTGAGAACAAGTTCTCATTTGCAACTGCGATCTGGCCAAGATAAAGCATAGCAATTGGACACATACAACAACAGAGTTACACATGGAATAAACAAAACATAGTCAATAATACAGTAGAACAAAATATACAGTGAGTGCAAATAAGGGAGTTAAGGCAATAAATAGGCCATGGTGGCAAAGGAATTACAATATAGCAATTAAACACTGGAATGGTAGATGTGCAGAAGATGAATGTGCAAGTAGAGATACTGGGGTGCAAAGGAGAAAGATAAATACAGTATGGGGATGAGGTAGGTAGATGGATGGGCTGTTTACAGATGGACTATGTACAGGTGCAGTGATCTGTGAGCTGCTCTGACAGCTGGTGCTTAAAGCTAGTGAGGGAGATATGAGTCTCCAGCTTCAGAGATTTATGCAGTTCGTTCCAGTCATTGGCAGCAGAGAACTGGAAGGAAAGATGACCAAAGGAGGAATTGGCTTTGGTGGTGACCAGTGAGATATACCTGCTGGAGCGCGTGCTACGAGTGGGTGCTGCTATGGTGACCAGTGAGCTGAGATAAGGCGGGGCTTTACCTAGCAGAGACTTGTAGATAACCTGTAGCCAGTGGGTTTGGGAACGAGTATGAAGCGAGGGCCAACCAACGAGAGCGTACAGGTCGCAATGGTGGGTAGTGTATGGGGCTTTGGTGACACAACGGATGGCACTGTGATAGACTACATCGAGTTTGTTGAGTAGAGTGTTTGAGGCTATTTTATAGATGACATCACCGAAGTCTAGGATCGTCAGTTTTACGAGGGTATGTTTGGCAGCATGAGTGAAGGATGCTTTGTTGCGATATAGGAAGCCGATTCTAGATTTAATTTTGGATTGGAGATGGTTAATGAGAGTGTACAGTCTAACCAGACACCTAGGTATTTAGTTGTAGTCAGAACCATCCAGAGTAGTGATGCTGGACGGGCAAGCAGGTGCGGGCAGTGATCGGTTGAAGAGCATGCATTTAGTTTTACTTGTATTTAAGAGCAATTGGAGGCCACGGAAGGAGAGTTGTATGGCATTGAAGCTCGTCTGGAGGTTAGTTAACACAGTGTCCAAAGAGGGGCCAGACGTATACAGAATGGTGTCGTCTGCGTAGAGGTGTATCAGAGAATCAACAGCAGCAAGAGCGACATCATTGATGTATACAGAGAAGAGAGTCGGCCCGAGGATTGATGAGATGTGTTTTGTTGCCTTCCCTTACCACCTGGGGGGCGGCCCGTCAGGAAGTCCTGGATCCAGTTGCAGAGGGAGTCCTTAGCTTATTATTAAATAGGCTAGACAAGGACTCATTTAGTTCAAAGGCTAAAACAGTGCACTGCTGGCTCATTCCCAGTCCATTTGGATGTTTGATTTACATGGACACTATTTAGGTTACAGAGATACAGAGCTAAATCATTATCTGGCTTAATGCTGTTTCAACTCCATGTATCGACTTCACTATGCATTTGAGTCACATTGAATACTGTGTATTTTAGGGCTGTCCCCGACAACAACAAAAATCTTGGTCGACCGAGAGTCATCTGTTCTTTCGACCAATCGATTGGTCTAAATGTTTTAACGTGTATTTTTCCATATACAGACGGGCATGTTAGACTGCAAATTTACCACAAGCCCAAACAGATATAATATTTACATATTATTCAGACCTTGTATATGATCTCTCTATTATGCGTGGGAATACTTGAAGACGATTTACTGGTGTTATATTCAACAATATGGTTGGGGAACCCTGGCCTATGTGTTTTAATAAAAACATTTATATGTACTGAACTTGTCTGATGCTTTAAGCTTTAAGCACACTGTTTGATGAAATAATCAAGACACAAGTGACTCTAGAGCGAGTCCGACCGCAGTTGATTTGATTGTGCCGGGCCGGGCTCAGAACGAGTGCCTGTGTGACTAGCAACCTTTGCCTCTCTTGCCTGCTGCAGCGACCACCTTAGAACATCAACAGTGTTTATCACGCTGTCCGTGTTGCTGAAGCTGCAACATAATTACAGCCATTTCTGACTGAAAAGTTCTGTTACTACTGCTCGACGAAAGACATCTGTCAACCAACAGCCTATCGACAGTGGACTAAATGGGGTCAGCCCTAGTGTTTTTCTCTGGTGGTTTACTGTGCATTCTAACAAGGTTACTAACAATATCTTTTCTCTCTTTTCTCATCTCTTCATTCATTCACTACACATGTTAACCTCATCTATCTTCATTCATTCTCTACACTCCTCCTTCTATCCCCACATTTCCCTCTGTCTCAACATGTCTTATTACTCTCCCTATCTCTCCTTTCCTACCCTTCTCCATTTCTCCTGTCTCAGTGTGTTCAAGACCAGTGCATTCAGAGCACCAAATTCGTTTTGCAGGCTGCCGCCACGCCCCTGATGCAGAGTGAGCCGGTCATCCTCACAGACGAGGCCTCTCTACCGGGCAGGACGTCATTAGGCGGTCCCTGCTCTGGAGCCCTGCCGCTAGGGGGCCAGCCTACACCCCCCACCTCCACCCCCAACCTCAGCTGTGACAATGGCATGCTGCCCACCCGGAACGACCACAGCGAAGCGCACCACCACACGGACGGGGTCCACCACCACTTCCTCACGCCTGAGGAAGCCCCCTCGCCACCGGGCATGCTTCCCTGCGGCAGCCCCCTGGGACACAGCCACACCATTCAGGGCTTCTACAACCCAGCCAGCCAGGACTCTCTACATGAGGACTCTGTCAGAGGCCTGGTCAAACTCAGCTCTGTCTGACAGGGGGTTCACTCATATCTGTCCATCCCCTAAAACACTCCCCCCAGGCTCTCCATCCACACCTGTGCCAAACAGTGGGTCTTCCCAACCCTGAATGCCTGTAACCAATATCCTCTCCGTCCTCTAAAATCACAGGACTTCTCTAAAAGACTGTGATACTATTTGGCTACTGAGAGCAGAATTGAACTAGGACCTTCCCTCCTAAGCCAACGACTTGCCAAACCTCTGCATCATACAGGGGGTTGTTGCTGGTGAAGGGCCCAGGGGACTTGTGCTTGTCCTGTGCTCCTCTTCTACTGAAGCGTAGTCCACTGTCCTGGGAGGGGGACAGACAAAAGAGGGCTGTCTGTCAGCTATTTAAAGCAGAAAGAGGTGGCGTTGTGAGTTATTCCTAAACATGTTAAAGAAAAGCTGCTTTATTTCTGTCGTGAATCACAGGTCTGCCATTTATTTTTTTGTACAACGGACTATGGCCTACTTGTTGATCTGATGGACAGTGTCTTTGCCTTTCTATCTGATTCTGGTTTACAGTCAATCACCAAACAAGAGTTGTCATCATGATGTATATCATTTAATTCATACATGTTTTTAAGTTACATGTTAAGATTCTGTATTGTGCCATACCAAGGTCATTTCTTTTCCTCAAGTTCTTTTTCCTGTGGATATATGAATAAAATCACATTTTTAAGGAACTAGATTCTGTTGACGCCAAGCCTCAAGGTGACCTGTTGAAAGTCATGTGTTATCACCTCTGACGTCACACATCCTTCAGTAGGTATTTAATGGTAGCCTTGTGACGAGTGCCTTTGATAAGTGTAGCTAAATGAGAATAACACAAACGATTCAACAGTTTAAAATCATTCTACATGATGTATTGAGGTCCTGCTCTAGGCTCCTGTAATGGTCCATTCATCAGGGGTCTAAGGCCTCGGGACCTCCAGCATCAGAGAGAGTGGAAAACAAGGGCCCTCTGTCACCAGGAGACAGTCAAGAAGAGACTTGTATGGGCTAGGCTTACTTCAAACGGAATTTCATTTCCTCAAGCCACATGGATTCTCTATTTTTTAATGTAGCAAACTCCATAGGAAACCATCATCTTACACCAATTTCTCCTTGATTGGATGGTCGGAAGATAATACAAATATCATTTGACTGCAAATTGACCTTAAGAAGCCTAAACAGATATATTTAACAAAAACAATCATTTCAAACCTTGATTACATTTTCCTGTGTAGGGTGCCGTCTTTTGGATGGGAAAGGAGCGATATTTCTTGCTTCGGCCTCTGTTTATAGTAGGGCCTTTTCCGCTGCATGTTTTGATTTAGAAAAATGGGCCAGTCGACCGCTGTTTGTACCGCTTAACTTATAGCTCCATCTGGCTGGTTGAAGAGGAGAAATGCACCTCTGTAGCAGTGATAAATGTGCATAGATATCACAGGTACAGAGGAGAAATGCACCTCTGTAGCGGTGATAAATGTGCATAGATATCACAGGTACAGAGGAGAAATGCACCTCTGTAGCGGTGATAAATGTGCATAGATATATCACCTCTGTAGCAGGTACAGGTAGGAGAGAAATGCACCTCTGTAGCGGTGATAAATGTGCATAGATATCACAGGTAATTGATAAATGTGCATAGATATCACAGGTAATTGAGGAGAAATGCATCTCTGTAGCGGTGATAAATGTGCATAGATATCACAGGTAATTGAGGACCTGCTGGATGGATTAGAACATTTAAAAATGACCCCAATCAATAATGATTTAAAAGCAGGCTAATGATAAGACATTACATACAGTAGATTCTTCATATTATGTAGGTTACAGCAGAAGGAAACGCATGACATCAACAGAATTTATTAAATAAATAATAAGGCTGAAAATGGGTGACTGAAAGAACTTGCAATGTTCCCACGTTTGCGAAGACTACATTCACGGTAAACGCATGTCTGCTCAATTGGAAATTACCTTTAAATTTTAAGCGTGCTATAGCGCTGGACTTTTGGCCAAGCATGAAAATAGTGGCCATGCAGTCATACATTCGATCCACGTTATAGCTCGATTTGACATTTAAAGGCAATATTCACGGTAAACGCTGCATATGTCAGCTCAATCGGAATTTACCTTTACATTTTAACGCAGATCTTTCTGCAATACGGATTTAATCCAGCCCTTGTTTTCATTGAACCATCACCACCCAGTGCAATTGGTTTGACCCTGTATTGTAGTTGTGCTTGAATTGAAGTGCACTAGACTAGGGGCTGGGTTTAACCCCTATCGCGGAAGAGACATGTTAAAATGCGAAGGTCATTTCCAATGCAGTATCCGCATGTTGCCTTTACATTTCAATCAAGCTATAATGCTGGTCTTCAGGCGATACGGATTGAACCCAGCCCTAGGTCATATGGTCGGTGAGCTTAGTCAACTAGATTTGGCCATTTCACATGAAAGAGTTTGACCTTGTGACAACCTTTTCAGGCCATATTGCCTTTAATGTATGAACTTAAACAGCTATTGGATTATATTTGAAGAACATATCCTACAGAGGGTAAATAAATAGCCACATGTTCCCTCAGGTACAGAACATTATATATATATTCAGGATTTTCATATTCTGAATTGTCAAGCAGCACCTGTAACCATCCTATAATTTGTTTCAGCACTGAAGAACCTGAGATGGATGAATGAGTGTATTTTAGTGATTAGGGTTAAGTATTTAATTTTAGAATGATGAAACAGTGCAGCTCCAAGAGATATTTTAGTCGAGCCCTTCCAAATCACAGTCCCTGTCAATGTAAATGGACATTATGGCCTTCCAATGAGTTTATACCTGGTGCTAACAAGCGACCTCTGTCTTGATTGTGACCATATTTTTAGACCGGTGTAGTGGATTAAAATACATTAGTCATATCTTCCTGACCACCTCCAGAGGTAGTCAGACAAGCCATTGTAAACCGATCTGGAGGGTCAAACCATTTAAATCATTGACAGGTGGCATTAATAATTGTCTTTAAATAAATAAATAATTTCAAATGTAAGGGAGGGACTAGGAAATCCAGTCAATGCGGATGGATAAGATACATTTTAATACTATTTAGAGACGCAACAAATCTTGATCAGATCACAAAACCCACAGGTTAGCGCAAGGTGTAAATGGGGCTGTTTCTATAATACTCCTGTCATTACACATTATTCCAGCCTCCCTTGCACCAGATAGTGCATACAAGTATTACTGTCAAATCCTGTAGACCCACTCAAACAGATCCAAGGCTACCTCAGCTGTAAACCTCATGGCTCAGACATTGGAACCCATAATCAGGCTGGCTCAAGCACTGCTCACTGCCCAGGGTGGGGGAGTTGTGAACGGGCCTGTCGTCCAGAATAGGGCTTAGCCCATTGTGGCCTAGCTTGCCTCTGTCATAGGTCACCACAGCTTGATGTCCATCAGCTCCAGGTCTCCCATGATCTCCAGCTGGTTGATGGTGCTCAGGTCCTGCACCCGGTGCCTGTATTCCAGCAGGTGAGAGCCATTCACCGCCAGCTTGAACTGGTGGGGCTGGCAGAGGATCAGCATCTGGGGCAGAGAGTACTTATAGTGAAAAAGACTAGTAAGAATTCCAATAATACAAGTAACATGTGAGAACTGCTCATTTAGAAACAGCATCCACCTGAACAAAGAAAATACTTAATACTGATAGTTAGAGATAGCATACCTCAAAGTACTCCCCAGGCGAGAAGGGGAAGACGGGAAGCTCCCTCTCCTCTGGTCCCCAGGACTCACTCAGGTAGGAGTTCCTGATGAACAGGGCCGACTTCATCCGGGGGTTCAGGTGCAGAGCGATGTTCTCACTGCCGTTGTTGCGGAGGTTCACAGTGAAGCTGCCAGACACGAGGTTCATCAGAGAAACAATGATGTAGAATAACCTACATTGTCACGCACAGGAGGTTGGTGGCACCTTAATTGGGAAGGACAGGCTCATGGTAATGACTGGAGCAAATTTGTGGAATGGTATCAAATACATCAAACATGGTTTCCATGTGTTTGATGCTATTCCATTTGCTCCTTTCCAGTCATTTATGAGCTGTCCTCCCCTCAGCTGCCTCCTGTGATCCTATCCTTCATGGATAGTGGGCGGTCCCCATCTTGCCATTATACACTCCCGCAAAAGATACACTGTCTATTTTCTTAGAACATGGTTTAAATACTCAGTGGTGTCCTATTGCTTACCTGTGTGGGTACATGCTGACGTGTCCCTTGATTGTGATGTGCTGTCCTGGACTCACCCCTTTCAGTAGACTGCCTTTGTAAGGGAGACTCTGGAAATGCAGAAGATATAGGCCATGTCTGTACACTTAACATATTGATGTAATTGGTCATGTTGCCTAATATAGATCTATCCTTTATGGAAAATATAACACACAACTCACCAGGTCACCTGAGATTGAGTATATTGCCTACAGGAGAAATTAATGAAGACATTCATTATAGAGCTAGTTGAAAACGTCTATTCTATTGACCTATAAAAAGAGTATTGGAGGGGGTACTTACTGAGCTTGGTATAAAGCCAATGGCGCGCACCTTGACTTTCCCAGATATAGAAAATGTGTCAATCCTGTCCAGTGGGATTCTGTGCTTGTATTCTAACAAATGAGAACCATTTACTGCCACCTGCAGGTACAAAGGTGAACAGCATTCACACAGGGATCACAAAAATCCATTACACTGTATTTGCATGACTATACTAGCTTCTTTTGACTTAACAGTAGTGAATGTGAAAGCAAATGTAGGTTAGTGAGTTTTTCCTGTATGTAGCCTAATTAAAGACACCTTGTTAACCGCAAGTAAAGTCCCAGACATTGGTCCACTTGCCTTAAAGACATCATCATGGACCAGGATGATCGTCTCGAAGGCTGCTCCCTGTCTGTAGGGCAGCTGCTGAAGGGTCTCCTCCCAGCCCCAACTCTCCTGCACCAGGGAGTTACACACCACGCACGGGGAGCCCTTAAAACGGGGGTTGAAGTGGAGGGCGATGTCCGCACGAGGTTTAGTGCTGGTGCCACAGGATAGGTCCATCTGGAACCTGCAGTTACCACATTGGTACGTATTAGAGAAGAGTTTCTAAATGTCTTAATGCTGAGGCTGGGACTTTAGTCAGCGACTCACTAAAAATGTTTTTTGATTAACTTATATTTTTTGTTAGCTAAACAATGCTGGGTAAAAATTATTATTTGAGTGGGTTGAACTGATGTATTTTTTTGTTTGTTACCTAAACGTTTTATTTCTAGTTAAGCATATTCTTATATGAAGCTAGGGTTGAGGGTTAGGGTTGAACCGGGATGTGGACATTAAACTAGGGTTAGGTTTGAACTGAGATGTGGACATTAAGCTAGGGTTAGGTTTGAACTGAGATGTGGACATTAAGCTAGGGTTAGGTTTGGTTGAGGGTTAGGATTAAACTGGGATGTGGACATTAAGTTAGGGTTAAAAACAACAATAACATTATTACATACCTGTCAGCATCATTGTGAACAGTGCCCTGGATAAGGACTATCTCCCCGGGGTGTAGTCCCCCAGGTATGGCCCCAGTGAATGGAATCACCTAGATGGAGGGGTCAGATGGCCTTAATAAAGACAAACCATCTAGGCAAACATAATCAAATCATATTCGCTGTGTGTGTGTGTGTGTGTGGCCTATAGCATTATTTATCAATATCTTCCATCCCATTGTTGAAACACCAAATCATAGAAAATCGTTAAACATGCCAACAGCTTTTCGGCCCAACAATTATACAATGAAATGACTGCAAAACAACAGACGTTAAAGGCCATAGCTGCACATAGACCTATTGAAGACAACAACATGCATGCGGTATACTATGTTTTTATTCCTACAACGTTAGTAGAGAAAGGGAGATAACGTTAGTCTCGCTGTAAATATATGAGTATACTAGAGGTAGTCTAGTAAAAAGCCTCTTACCGGATTTAGGACCGTTTGTTTCGCATGTGCCACAGCCATTGATACCGTTATGCAACAATACCATGCAGTGGTTGTAGCCTAGACCGCTAAATGATGAGTGTAGAATGAATTGGGTCGATGTTTTTATTTTCTGCTATATTAGGATGGCAGTAGACATCTTCTCTTCCTCTTCTATCCAATAACCTACTACGTCACACACTATGCGTACCATGTGATCCAGCCTATGTGCGACGACATCTGCCGCTACTGTATTCAAAATAGCGTCAGGTTAAAGGGACTGGAGAACAAATACATTCCTGAACACACATTTTTTTATGTAACCTTTATTTAACTAGGTAAGTCTGTAAATAAGAATAGGTTCTTAACTATGACGGCCTACCCGAACAAACCTTGTCCACGCTGGGCCAATTGTGCGCCGCCCTATGGATCTCCCAATCACCGCCGGATGTGATACAGTTTGGATCATCATCATCTGTACAGCAATAAGCGTAAAAAAAGCTACAATAAAATACAAATTGCTAAAATAAAATTGAAACTAAACAGCTTCTATGTCTGGAAAATCTATTTATAACAAAAAAAAACATTTGCAATTGATTTTAAAAAATGAAATCATTTCCTAACCATATGTACATATGTATGTACCATCCAAATGTTAGTGCTTCTTTTTTTTTTTACCTTTATTTTACTAGGCAAGTCAGTTAAGAACAAATTCTTATTTTCAATGACGGCCTAGGAACAGTGGGTTAACTGCCTGTTCAGGGGCAGAATGACAGATTTTGTACCTTGTCAGCTCGGGGATTTGAACTTGCAACCTTTCGGTTACTAGTCCTAGTCCAACCACTAGGCTACCCTGCCGCCCCAAAATACCTATTGGTATTTTAGTCAATGGATATGAAGTTCAAACAAAAGTTGACTGGGTACTGGCCAGTGCAAAGAACATAGAATTATCTCTATGGGATAGAATTCTATGGCATAGAATTAGAAATGTAGAATGAATGAACCAGTGGCCTTTAGCACGCCAGTTACCTGGGAAACACCTTTATGGCAATTGTGATGTCAGACAGAACTGGGTGAAACTTAAATGTTCCTAGGCATGTAGGCCTATCCACCTTTATTTAGCCCCCTGAGGTCTCTTCGAACCGGGCAAGCTGGACAGCACCCTAGGTCCGTGTATTTAGTGCATCAAGATGCACATCTTCCGGACTGCCATTCCCTTCAGGAGGTTTTACTCTGAGCAACCCAAATTTATTCCTCCGGAGCATCGCAGACCCCCCGACGGAGGATGGGTGATTGTCTTATCATCGTTCCTCTATAATGTCCTGGTACTGGGATACCACAACCTCTTCGGAGTGTACCTCATCAGTCTCCTCAATGAGTTTGGGGAGACAAGTTCTAAAACAGGCAAATTACACTAAGCTCACATACCGTTAATAACATAACGTTTGTCATCAGACTGAAACAATTTCACATTACACTGTAAACTCAACTGTTGTAACTTCACATTACAACAACTATTTTGTATTTCAATAGATTGTGAGATCATATGTGTAAATGGTGATACACCTGTAATTAACAAGTAGTTACCAAACTGCACAAATGACCTGCTGCTGTACCTACATGTTTTACATGGAAACCTGCTAGCTACCTAACCTTAAGACCCACTCTCTGCTGGCCTGTAGCATGGGTTGGCTCCATCAGCTACGGCTTCATCTGTGTGCCCCTGTCTGGGAAGCTGACAGTCAGGTACGGGGCCAGAGAGTTCTCCATTCTAGGATCCCTCATCATCATGATCTCCATAGTATGCTCGTCATATGCACCCAATCTAGGAACGCTGTTCTTCACACATGGCTTCCTCAGTGGAGTGGGCTCCAGCTTTGCCTTCACCCCAGGTTGGTACAGGGGAGGGAGGAAATTAGCTAGCAGTTAGTTACACTATGGATTCACTGACACTTCCATCCATAACTTTTCTAGTTCATATTGTATCTTGTTAGAGGGTAAGCTACATTGTTATATACTCAAGGCCACGACAGCTAACACATTATCTCACCTCCATCTCCCACCCCCTCCTGTGGAGCAGGTATGATCATGGTGAGCCAGTACTTCAACTCCAAGCGTTCCCTGGCCACAGGGATAGTGATGTCAGGGGGAGCAGCAGGGGCCCTGGTCCAGACCCGGCTCCATCTGTACCTAAATGACACCCTGGGCTGGAGGCAGGGTCTCCAAGTGTTCTCAAGCCTCATGATTATCTGTGTCATCACTGGCTTCACCTATCTGCCACTCAACCCCAAAGGTACTGCAGGGTATTCAAACCCATAACAGCTTTAATTTATTGAGCATACAGTAATGGGACCATTTACCCCATCATGACTGAGCACACCCTTGTGTACCCTTTCAAACAGAAATGTGATATATTCAAAAGCTACAGTATGTGTTTCTGATGGGCTATGAGGGATTTAAATTTCAAATGTCTTTGAAAGGGGTTACTAGAAGTGTGGTGGATAATTTAAAGAACTCTCCCTTGAAGAAGTTTCTTGTGGTCCTTGGTCCGTGGAAAGAGTCTTTCTAATCTGGGTTGCAGCCAATGGACTGTGTAAATTCGGATTCTTCATTCCATATGTCCACTTGGTAAGTTACATACAGATGTAAACAACGGAAGGCTCAGCTGCAACGGTACGACGTTATAGTTTGGAAACATTCTGTAATTTGACTCATTCTTTTAGGGAAGAAATGCTATTGAAATGTAATAATCTGATAACAAATACCCTTAGTACTACCTGTACAGGATACATATAGTAAATAGATAGATACCTGTATGTGTGTGTTTTTGGTTTTACTGGGGACGAGAAGTCCTCACAAGGATAGTAAAACAAGGAGAATTCAGGGACATTTAGAGGGGTAGGTTTAAGGTTAGGGTTAGAAGTTAGGGTTACGCAATATAGGATTTTGAATGGAAATCAATTATTTGGTGCCCACAAGGATAGTAAAACAAACATGTTTGTGTGTGTGCTTGTGTGTCCTGCTCTAGGTGAAGCATGCTGTTCAGCTGGGCATCCCAGTCCACAGTGCCACTAACATCATACTGTTCCTGGGCTTGACTAGCATGGTCAGCCGGATCATCTTTGGCAGGATCTGTGACTCAGAGAGAATCAACAGGCTGTACTTCAACCAGGCCTCTGTCTTTTGTGTTGGTGGGTTGCCCTTACTCCTATACCTCAGTCACTGTGACCGTTAGTAAGGCAATACGACACAAGAGAGTGTGTGTTATGGCGTTTATTGTCACAACTGTGCTGCAGTCAAATGTACAAGGTGAATACTGCAGACCGTACACAACGTGAGACCTGTCTCCTCCTGTGTGTCCTCCTGCTGTGCCAGGTCTGCTGTACATGTTGATCCCACTTCTCAAATCCTACGGCTCTCTGGTTGATTTGGCTTGTTCCTGGGGATTGCTGATGCTGGCAACTACATCCTACTCCCTGTCCTGACCTTTGACCTGATGGAGCCGAGAAAATGCCCATGGCCCGGGGGTTCATGCTCACGGTGAACGCTGTCAGCTGCTTGGGGCCGCCCTTCGCTGGTAGGTTCACTGCAGCTGATGTTATTGTACCAAACCAAATCAAATGTTATTCATCACATGCTTAGTAAACAACAGGTGTGGGGACTAACAGTGAAATGCTTACTTACTTGTCCTTCCCAACAATGCAGAGAGTAATAATATCTACACAATAAGTAACGATAACTTGGCTATATACTAGTACCTAGTCGATGTGCAGGGGTACGAGTTAATCAGACACCTTGACTTTTTCCACATTTTGTTACATTACAACCTTATTCTAAAATATATTAAATTGTTTTTTCCCCCATCAATCTACAAAAAATATCTCATAATGACAGCGTTTAAAAAAAAAAAAAAAGATAATCTATACAAAATAAAAAACTGAAATATCACATTTACATAGGTATTCAGACCCTTTACTCAGTACTTTGTTGAAGCACCTTTGGTAGTGATTACAGCCTTGAGTTTTCTTGGGTATGACGCTACAAGCTTGTTACACCTGTATTTGTTACATCTGCATTTCTCTCTGCAGATCCTCTCAAGCTCTGTCAGGTTGGATGGGGAGCGTTGCTGAACAGCCATTTCCAGGTCTCTCCAGAGATGTTCGATCTGGTTCAAGTCCGGTCTCTGGCTGGGCCACTCAAGGACATTCAGAGACTTGTCCCAAAGCCAATCCTGCATTGTCTTGGCTTTGTGCTTAGGGTCGTTGGGTTCACCTGTTGGAAGGTGAACCGTCATCCCAGTCTGAGGTCCTGAGCGCTCTGGAGCAGGCCCTCATCATGGATCTCTCTGTACTTTGCTCCGTTCATCTTTGCCTCGATCCTGACTAGTCTACCTGCCCCTGCCGCTAAAAAAATATCCCCACAGCATGATGCTGCCACCACCATGCTTCACCGTAGGGATTGTGCCAGGTTTCCTCCAGACATGATGCTTGGCATTCAGGCCAAAGAGTTCAATCCTGGTTTCATCAGACCAGAGAATCTTGTTTCTCATGGTCTGGGAGTCTTTAGTTGCCTTTTGGCAAATTCCAAGCGGGCTGTCATGTGCCTTTTACTGAGGGGTGGCTTCCGTCTGGCCACCCTACCATGAAGGCCTAATTGGTGAAGTGTTGCAGAGATGGTTGTCCTTCTGGAAGGTTCACAAATCTCCACAGAGGAACTCTAGAGCTCTGTCAGAGTGACAATCGGATTATTGGTCACCTCCCTGACCAAGGTCCTTCTCCCCTGATTGCTCAGTTTGGCCGGGCGGCCAGCTCTAGGAAGAGTATTGGTGGTTCCAAACTTCTTCCATTTAAGAATGATGGAGTCCAGTGTGTTCTTGGAGACCTTTAATGCTGCAGACATTTCTTGGTAGCCTGCCCCAGATCTGTGCCTCAACACAATCCAGTCTAGGAGCTCTACAGACAATTTATTTGACCTCCTGGCTTGACTTTTGCTCTGATATGCATTGTTAACTGTGGAACTGAACTAAGCGGATTCATATAGCCCTCTCTCTCTGTGCGGGCTATGACCTGCTTCCATGAACTACACAGGGACCTGCACAGATATCTTCCATAATGGCTCATAGTCCTAGACTGCCAAGGAGTCAGAGACCCCATTTGGTCTACATAGAACTACACTGAGACATCCTTCCCAATCTCCACTCTCACTTCCTGTTTATCCAGATCAAGTGATCTCTTATGCTTGGTTAATACAAAATCCTCATCGTCTAAACTATGGGTCAAGTTACCACCTTCTGCATTCTCGGGATGGGTCATGGTGTATTTAGGAATATTGCTCCCACAATAAGATAGCTCAGACCAATCAGCACTCCTGTAAAGCCCCACTCTTTCCCGGAGAACATATCCTCAGCTAGAGGCCAGCCCATACTTTCACTTCTATGAACGCACACAGGAAGGATAGGGCTGGTTCAGGGAATCTTCGTTAGAGAGGTAACCTCCGAACCCTATTGCATTCGGTTCTTCTCCTAACTCTGTGATTGTTCGACAGTGTCAGTGTGTCTTACCCTCTTGCAATGTTGTCCATGTTCCTTTTTCTATATTATGTTTTGCGTTTGGCCTGGTGTGGTTCTCAATCAGAGGCAGGTGTCGTTAGCTCTTGCAGCTATTCTCACCGCGAAGGCTGTCACCAGGAGTACTTGGTATGGCCCCTCCCAACATGGCTGCTTCCCATCTATTCTCATCAGGGACAGGATTGAGTGAATCACCTTCTCCTGTAATTCACATGTAGAGCATAAAATCTTGGACATACTGGTTTTGTTAACAAACAGTCTTCTCATGTGTTCTGCTAGTATATCTTCAACTTCTATGCCTATTTATTACAAAAAATAATATTTTATTAGTTTATTATTCAATAGGCCACAAAGTGTCCTATCCTAGGCCCCACCTAGGCCACAACTGCCTAGCCCCTCCTAGGCCACAACTACCTATCCCCCCTTTGATACCTGGCTCAGCCCAGGTATCAACGTTGCCGATTAGTACATTTTCCTTATGTCTGCCATTATCTTGTAGGAGCGCTCCTTTCATTCTCTACATGTCCAATTCTCCCCGGGGCGTTCCGTCATGGCCATCATGTAACCATTCTCTGTCAAGTGTCTTATCTACTTTAAGAGTTATCCGTGCTGCTCTGTATGGTCTTAGATGTCTATGTGCTTGTCTAGGGCACTAGTCAATGCGACTATTTCGGCCTGTTTGTGCAGAATTTCTGGGCAATGTTTCCGTGTTTAACACCATAGTTCCTGAAACCAACTAAGCTTTCATTCCCCTTTTGTCTCCACTCAGTAACTGTTATCTACCCATTCTGTGTCACTCCTATCTTGCTGATTTCCTAGCCTCCCTTCCACACCTTCTCCTCTCTGCTCCCAAACCTTCAAGGTCTCCGCAATGCAGGGAGGGCTCCTCCGTCTGCCCTTTCTCCTATCTGTCTGTTGCTCTTTCTCACAACAATCAGTATCAAATACGGGTTGTTTCCAAATCTTGACTAAGTGTCTTGCTGTTTGGCATTATCTGAACTCATGGTTTTTAGAAAAAACATGTCTATGGTGGCAATCTCTAAAGTAATTACATAGGTTGATTAAGGTCCTATCCTGAATCACCACAGATGTCATATATCCCTGTCCTGTTGGCCTGGATTAGGTTCTAAATACTTATTAACATAAATCTAGCATTAATCCAAGGCTATGCCATTTCTTTCTTCTCAGTGGTTCAAATTACAACTCTGTCAAAGAACTATAAACTCGTTCATAATTATCAATTACCTTAAAATCAGTATCACAAATTACCTCTAATTATTCAAATGGCCCTCCCATGAGGCTGATCAGACCACAACGGAAAGCCATGATAGAGGTCAAAGGTCATACCACCCTTTTACAGTCGGGTTCCATACTATATTAGACAAATTAAAGAAAAATCCTCAAACATTTTCTACATGTTGTATCCCAGGTTCCCAGTACATTCCCTTTATCAAAAGAATGTTTAATTAAAACTCAGAAAATAAAACTTCTAATATTCCATATGTGTGTACCCCTTTAAGATATCGTCTCTAGGAAATCTCCTCAAACCCAAAGGCTAGAAACAAACATAACATTACATTTACCGACCTGGCATGGTTCCATGTAATGGAAACAGATTATAATGTTTAGACTACATTAACTTTCTGTTCAAATTCACTGGTGTTACCTAAACAATCAAACCAAGAATCAATAACCGGAAACTATCACAAAACTTTTACGATTAAACTATTCAGACCTCTCTTACAGCCAAATACAGCCCAGTGAGCGCCACCAACAGTGATGTCCACCTAGCAATTTTGTTGCTAGTTTAAGCTTCTTTTCAGACTACCCAGTAGTACGGGTTCGACAAGCCAAACCCAATGAATATAGTTGGTCACGAATGTTTAGTCTTGAACAGAACTTACAACATCAATCAACATCTCAATCAAAATTGTACTGCCAGAAGTACAGAAAAGAGTGTGAGTCTGTACCTGAACAACTGTCAAATCAATTTGAGTAACGTTATTGTGTATTCTACGCAATGAAGCAGTTTTACGTTATCATGCAATGATATCACGTCATTTTGCAACAAATCAACCTGCCTCCAGCAACTTACCCTGAAAATTAGTAGGCAACTGTCACGTTCTGACCTTAGTTCTTGTTGTTATGTCTTTGTTTTAGTATGGACAGGGTGTGAGTTGGGTGGGTTGTCTATGTTCTTTTTTCTATGTTGTGTTTTGCGGTTGGCTTGGTATGGTTCTCAATCAGAGGCAGGTGTCGCTAGTTTTCTCTGATTGAGAATCATACTTTGGTAGCCTTTTCCCACTTGTGTTTCGTGGGTGATTATTTTCTGTTATGTGTATGTCACCTTTCCGAACGGTTTTGTTTCGTTTATCCTTTGTTATTTTGTTTAGTGTTCTCGGTTTAATAAATATATGATAAACACTTACCACGCTGCGCTTTGGTCCTCACCTTATTCCAACGACGATCGTGACAGCAACACTGCAATCAACTCTCTTATTCCTGCCTCTAGGCAAAAATATACCCCCTACTCAAACTGAGTACTGCTTTAATTCTATCCTAAGAGTAAAACCAAACTTTCCAACTTTCTCTACTCCAAAATGCAAAAGTACCATGTACTTCGCTTAGTTTATAATGTATGTTAGTCAATCCATAAGAATAAAAACATTTCGATGGGCACAACTCCATCGTAAGTATCTCTCTGTTATCATTTAGAAGTCATTAGATTTAGGTAACTGTCTCTTCTATGATTCAGCATTTTAAATACGACTCCATTCCCAATACGTTATTCCAGCGGACTATTTAAGCAAGACAACGTATTCCATCGAAATCGCCCCGCTATTATTTAGAATAGATGGGTCTTTCAATGTAACCTAAACAAGCATTAAAACGTTCAGTTTATATCTTAAACAAACACTAACTAACCGTATCTCTCCCGGCAAAACATATCAATATTTGAATTACAATCAGAATGAAGTCTATCGGTGCCAAGGCTGAGATACAAACCCGAGTGGCAGACACAAATTTTACCGCTGAACCACCGTCACTATTGGAATGACGGAGTCTCCCCGCAGACAACCCTATTATTATATTTGTCTGTAGTCGCAAACTCCGGCACGCACTACCGAGACCATTCCCAGAAAATAGCCCTAATTTAAAAGGTCCAAGCGTTTCCCCACCGAGGATTCACATTAATCTCGCTCTCCTTGTCTCTGCATCACTCTTTCTCTTCCGATTGTCACGCCTGTCCTTCCCCTTAGTTGAATTACAATCCTGGTGGTTGTGTCCTACCTGGTTACAAGGTTTACAGGGATCCTTACCCTCCCGGGCGAAATGTCCTGTCTCATTGCAATTGAAAAACCGCTTCTCTCTGTATCTGTCATCGCATTTCTCTGTTTTCCCCCTTCAGTTTAAAATCTTTCCTGCTCTTTCCCTTTTTATCCTGTTTGCAATCTCGGTGATTATGTCCCTTCTTATCGCAATGTTTACATGGGACCTCACATTCATTAGCAAAATGTCCGTATTTCTTACAATTAAAAAAACATTTGATGTCCTTTTTCTTTTCTCCCTCAACTCTCTTCCTCGTCTCGGCTAACCATACCCTCGCTGTGTCTAGCCCCTCTGCCCGTTGTTTATCTGCCTTGTCTCCACAAACCCGATTTATTTGTTTAATCATTGATTCCAGTTTTTCTATATTTAAACGTCCGTCAAATTCGTACTTACTCCTCCATATCTGGCCAAAATAGGTGTTCCTCTTATCTTTTCCCTGCATATATTTCTCGCCTCCCGTTAATTCCGGGACCTCCTTTGAGGATTTACTACCCATGTTTAATAAAACCTTGTAGTTACTATGATATTCTCACAATCTATGTGTATGTATTTCTATGATCTATGTATATGCTCTTTTTACCGTTATCCAATCACTATAGTTGTTCTACAGTATATTCTCTCACTCTAGGTGTATGGATATCAAAGATCTATGTATGTGCCGTTTACCGTTACTATAGTTGCTCTGCTGCCTGACTATGTATGTGTCTCTTTAATCTCTTATGCTCACAATCTATGGGTATTTTGCTATCTCAATGTGTGTTTCTCCTTTCTGGCATCCTTATCTATAGAGGTGCAGTTATTGGACATGAAATCTTACCCGTACAACTACACGCTATTTCCCAGGGGTCGTAAAGTCCCAGTTCACAACCTATTTTCTGTTGTGTCAAAGGACTTTTAAAGTTAATATCTCGTAGCTTACTCCGCTATATTAGGCTTCCCTGCAATTTCTAGAATCTATTTCAGTATTGGTTATTGAATTGGTTGGGTTATCCTGTTCGCATAGAATTACCGTCTATTTCACAAAGACAAAACCCAGTTTATATCCTCGCCGTATATCAACCCGTTTTCATGAGGACTTTATTTAGGTATGTCTTTTGAATTAGATATATGGCTAATATTACATGTTAATTAACCATTTAAGTTATCCTATTTGTACAGAAATCCCTGTCCTATCTCACAACACCTATTTAAATCCGGCTTTAACAAACCTTGCAGGCCATCACAAATGTGGCCAGATCTATTAAGCTAGCTTTATTTCATGGTAGTGCACATGTACCTCAGGTCATTGCTGACAAGTACAATTAGTTAACTATCGATGTACACAAGGTGACGCTTGGTGATATCTTAAATCATTCCCCCAAATTCGTGAATAAAGATTACTGACCTTGTCTTGAAGACTGGGAAAAGCAATGTAGGTTGGATCTCGTCACCACCTCTGTCGTGTACCAGTTCACCACTGGCCTGAAATAAACCCTCAATTCAGAGGTCAGGTCTTTGTTTTACGGATCCTGGATCCGCCCGTGCACGGTTTTCAGCAGTTCCTTGGGACGACAGAGGCAGGTATTGAAATCCTGCTCGAAGGACCAAATTGTCACGAGAATTATGTTCTCAATGTTCATAAACCCAATTGAATTAATTACTCAGCCTGAAAGCCAGAATTTGTAAGAAACTGGTTGAAATGAATCAGAAGGAGGCCCAGTTACAATAGTCAGAAAATGTATTTACGAGAGCGCGCTAGCCTGTTGTACAAAACAATTCATTTTATACTGGCTTCTCACGCACACCTTCACACAAACATACTTCCACACAAAACAGAAGGTATCCGACGCACATACTGTCTCACTACCCAGCCGACAGAGATTAGGGAGACCTTGTCCTTGAGACGTCCCGTTCTCTCCCAAATCTCTAGTCAATTCTGCACCGAATATGTCCCGTTCTCTCCCAAATCTCTAGTCAATTCGGCACCGAATATTGCTCAGACAGTCTGTGCTCAAGACACTATAATAGACATAGTTTGACTGACTAAAACTACACACATCATTAATTATAACTTTGTGATTCTAGTCAATTTCTACAATTATATGGTTTCTGAGTGGAGTATTCTAATCATTCCTTTAAAGCTATAAATTCCATCAACAGGAACTTAATGTAGACAGGTGTGTGCCTTTCCAAATCATAACGCACCAATTTGTAAGTCGCTCTGGATAAGAGCGTCTGCTAAATGACTTAAATGTAATGTAAATGTATGTCCAATCAATTGAATTTACCACTGATGCACTCCAATCAAGTTGTTGAAACATTTCAAGGATGATCAATGGAAACAGGATGCACCTGAGCTCAATTTTGAGTCTCATAGCGAAGGGTCTGAATACTTATGTAATTAAGTTGTTTATGTTTAATACATTTGCAAACATTTCTAAAAACCGTTTTTTTGCTTTGTCATTATGGGGTATTGTGTGTAGATTGCTGAAGAAAAACAATTATTTAATCAATTTTAGAATAAGGCTGTAACGTAACAAAATGTGGGAAAAGTCAATGGGTCTGAATACTTTCCGAAGGCCCTGTATAACTAGGAATAAAGTGACAGATAATTAACAGTAGCAGCAGCGTATGTAATGAGTCAAAAAAGTTTGTGCAAAAAGGGTCAATGCAGATAGCTATTTGGTTAACTATTTAACTAACTATTTAGCAGTATTATGGTTTCGGAGGAATGGAGTGTTTGACCATTTTTAGGGCCACCTTCTGATACCGCCTGGTATAGAGGTCCTGGATGGCAGGGAGCTTGGCCCCAGTGATGTACTGGGCCGTCCGCACCAACACTGTTGCACTCTGCGGTCGAATGCCAAGCAGTTGCCATGCCAAGCAGTTGCCATAACAACATATTTTGTTTCATTGTACATTATTGATGGCGCAAGTTTATCCTGACCACGTGACTCAACCAAGAAAAAGGTTATGGTCAGGAAAAACTACTAGTCTTAATGATAAAATGTACATTTACTCATAATATTTCAATATCAATTGTCAAATAGGAGGAGCCAACAGTGTCCACATACGTGAATTACTTCTCTAAGACTATGTTTCGAAGTCCAGAGATTGTTGACAGTAGACCTGAGGTGTACAGTGGAGATGATGCCGAGACAGCAGGACCTGCTGAAGTCACCCAGCTTTAGTAGCTTCAACACCACCAACGTTCTGTCTCAGCACTGTATAGGAGAGAAGAAATGTATCTTTTCACTAAGGGGAGCAAATACAATAATGTATTAATACAGAACTCAGTTATGGCTGATATTATTCGTCAATTCATCTGTTTTCATTCAAGAGAGAAATGACAAGCACAGGGCATTGTGACAGTGTTACTTACAATCATTACTTACAATCACTGTCCAGTAGTTGGTGCTTCTGTATCAAGAAAATCTCATTATTATAAGGATAATAATTGGTCAGTGATAAGGACCTCTCCATCCATACTGCAAAACACACTATAGAAAATGATACTGAAACTTTTTTCAAACACTAAATATTTTATTTGCAGCACTTAGTTTTGACTCAAATACATCATCCAACAGTTAGTTAGCTGTTATTTAATATGCTAATTAGCAGTAAGAAAGCCTTCAACCAACACTGTACTTTCAAGCATTCATCATCCAAAACCAACAGTCTGTAAAAGCTTCACTACACACTGACGGCAGCCAGCAAAGTACCAGACGAATAAGTCCACATCTACTCAGTCATCACAGTTACAACAGCCTCTCAAGGATACTGTTACCAGAAGTAGTAGTAGCATTTTGTTCACCAAATAAATTCCACTGAATCAATCCAACGTATTAACAAAACTCCCAATTGGTGTATTATTGCTAAAAGCAAACAAATATGTCAAATTCCTAAGAATGCGCAAGGAGATGGAGTGCTATTGGACCCATTTCCAATATTGTAAATGTAAAAGGGATTAGGCATATTTTAACAGAACAGAACTGAGCTGAAGTTGATGCAAAATATTCTTCCGACTAATTGCTGTGTGGACGAGATGATTAAATGCATTATAAAGGGACAAGCTACACACCAAAGGAGATATACATCATCTAATACGGGCAAACGTCTTCATCATCAGAAATTATACTGAAATAGTCAAGTACTTGAGAGACAGTTCAACAGCATCTGGAATTACATACTGTGTATGACGGTCACAGTCTTTCTGGCTGGCTCATCATATACATGTGGGAGATGACAACATAATAGCATTTTCATTATCGGTAGGACTATGGCAAATTCCCCTGGCCTGCATACGAGAAATGACTCCTCACTTCTCTGAAGAATGTTAAAGAACAGAGTAGCTACGTGTGCCTTTAAAAAATGTTTTATGTGTAGTTCTGTCCTTCAGCTGTTCTTGTCTATTGATGTTCTGTATTATGTCATTCTGTATTATGTTTCATGTTCTGTGTTGGACCCCAGGAAGAGTAACTGCTGCTTTTGCAACAGCTAATGGGGATCCTAATAAAATACCAAAGTAGCAGTGAGTGTGGTGCCCTTGTTTTCACAGCAACATTGATACATTGTTGCTAATACTAGTGTTGCGTGTGGATGTTAGAGAGATCATAAGAGTGTTTTTGATCTAGGATATTATCACCCAAATATATTTACTATTTATTTATTTAGTGAATGTGGCAAATGTGAGGCCTAACGCTTCGATCAAACCTACAGCGTCGTTGTGCAAAATGGTACGCAGCATCATCTGGATATGTGTACAACAATTCATCTTCTGCTATCATTTCTGTCAAACCGCCTACGCATACGATTTGACGCATACATTGGATAAATCCAACATATACATCACACCGAACGCACTGCAACTGCCTCTGCAACGCAACGCTGCAAGCCCACTGGGCACAGACGTCAATTCAACGTCTATTCAACGTCTATTTCACGTTGGTTCAATGTAATTTAATTGAAATGACATAGAAACAACGTTGATTCAACCAGTGTGTGCCCAGTAGTAATGCATTAATATGTAATTGCATTGTGCTCTTCAACATTATTCATTGATGATCTATAATAGTAGAATATAATTATTGTAGAAGATTCATGTGGCTTATTGTGCTCCTGCTGGTCAATGGCCTTGTGAAGTAATGTCAAGGGCAGTTCTGGTATCAGGCCTTGGGGCTGTGTGAATGTTATAGCCCTCCCACTGTTCCTTCATAGAGCAAACATCACCGCCGTAGCAGGCCTTGTGTTGTTTATGGGTTCGCTTGTGTAATTTGCGTATAGGACCTGTGAGGGCCAGCTGTGTCAGTCACTTGTCCCCTCAACTGTCCCCTCATTCAGACTATTCCATCTCTGCGGTTCGATTTTTGGCTAAAAGCCACCAGCCAGCAAACAATATTCAAAACAATATCTATTCTAACTATCTGCAATTGCAAAAGTACACAATACAAAACTGAACACAGGGAAATGCAACAACAAACAAAAACTACTATGTGTGTCATTATCTCATTATGTAGAGTCAGATGCATTTCTGGTTGCTCTCATTCAACATGTAAAAGTAGTCCTTGTTAAGGCTTGTCCTGTTAACTCGCCATGCAAAGAAACACATTCCATTACGAGCAGGTACACTGGACAGGGGAAAATAAAGGTGAAAAATGTTCATCTTATTTTAAGGCCCACTATATTAGATTGATGGGCGTCTGTAACGTAGCATCAGTGATCCATGGTCACATCACATCAATCTGTCAGTCTTCTCAGGCAGACTGAGGATGAAGGGGAACAGTAGGCCCTTAGCTTCCAGTGGTGGCTTGAGTGGTTCATCTACAAAGTAAGAGCCGTCCTCCTCCACCACAAACTGCAGAGTCTGAGTCTTGTTCACACAATAGATGCAGTTTCCGATGACGGCACACCTGAACGGCATAGGGCTGCCCTGCCGCTGCGATGCGCAGTCATGCCACATTTTCACTATGGTGTCGTACTTGAACACAGTGACCCCCTGGTCACGGTTGACGTCAAACCTGTAGATGAAGCTTTTCAGAGCCACCATGTCGGTTGACTTTTTCCTGCTGTTGTTGTAGGGGCACTCCTGCCACTCGTCCCTCTTGGGGTCATATTTTAGGAGACGGTAGAACAGAGACCCTCCAGAGACGTAGAGCTCTCCATTACAGGTGGTGGCTTCATGGGCCACAGCGAACGCCCCTTTGGGTAAGGGAGCCACTGTGGTCCATCTATCAGTCCGAGGGTCGTATTTTTCTACTGTGAACAAACACTCCCCTCCTATGGCGTACAAGTTACCCTCCATAGACACTAGCTTGAGCTGCGACCGCGCCTGGTTGAGCGGCCGAACCTCGCTCCAGCGGTTAGTGATGGGGTTGTAACAGAACACCTTGTCTGAGACCTTGCCCTTATCCCCATATCCCTTTATCCCACCGGCCACAAACAGGTAGTTGTACATGGTGCAGATCCCACAGCCCTTAGTGTTAATGTCCTCCGGCATCAGAGTCAGAGGTCTCCAGTCATTGGCTGCCTCGTTGAAGTAGTAAATCATGTGGTTCTCCTCGAAGGATGCCACGGACAGAGGGCTCTGTGGTCGACTGTTACACCGACTCGGAGGTCGGCTCCCGACACGGTCAAACACATCGTTGATCTCAGCGACCATCAGGGACCTCTTCCCCTCCATTCTCTTCTTCAGGACCAGATCCCTCTCCGACCCCGTCAGACGCCCGTACACCGCTGGGTCCTGCAAGATCTGGAGGAAGTTGTCACTCATGAAGCGATAGGCCGTCTCTTTCAGTTCGTTGAGTCGTTGCTTCTTGGCGATAGTTAGAATCTCATAACAGTTCTCTGCTGTGACCTGCTCTGAGATGGTATCCATAGCAGCCTGGACGGCACATGGGATCTGTAAGATCTTAGCTCCTGTGATCACCTCTACCACATTGTCCTTGTGCACATTCATCTGAGAGGTGTAGATATAGTCTATCAGGATGGTCAGGGTCTTGTAGTTCAGCCCTTTCACTTTTAGGATGTCTCTTGACTGACGAGCCTTGAAATAGTCACTCTTCCCTGCCAGAACAGACTTGTGAACACTTATTTTCTGGCCACCGACTTCAATCACTAAATCTGGCTCCTCTTTAGGCGTTGTGTTACTGAAGCTACCATTTCCACTACTGCCCCTGTGTCCTTGGTTTGACTCAAGCCCTGACTGTCCATGCAATGTGTCATATTCTGTGGGAGAGCTGTGGCTGAACAAGCACCCCAGCTCTTGTATGGTTGGCTGGTTGCCCATGGTGATACAATGAGTGTCAGGCGCAGCGGTCCCCTGCTCCCGGGAGTCAGTGACGTTTGTGATGTGACACTGACTCCTCACTATGCTCTCTCTACAGAGGGACAGAGATCCTTCCGCTTCCTCTCTGGCCTCTCCCTTGAAGCATAGAGAGGGACCCACACTGCAGGGCACTTTTTCCCTCGCTCCATTCATATCCTCACTGATACCGTTTCTGCCATGAGTACAGTTCTGGTCTCTACCTGCATCAAGCTTGGGTATGTGAGATGTATGTGCTTGATGAGAAGGATCCGTAATGTGAAACTGATCTGTATTTGAGATGTGTGATCCATCACCCTGTGGACGGTCAAAGTGATGATGCCCAATCACCGTACCACCATCCAACAAGTACTCCTTTGTAACTGGTGTGCTCTGTCGACCGAGTCCCTGGTCGCCCACTACGAATCCCAGGTCTGGAACATTAGTGCTCGTCTCCTGCTTCCTTGGGAGGGAACAGACACCCCCATCCTCATCCGAGGGGGAGGAGAGGAGGTCCGAGCAGATGGGGTGGTGGAAGATGACATCTGCCTCCACCGTGTGCACCCCTCCTCTCTGTCTCTGTCTGTCATTCATCCTGTCTGATCAGAGCTAGTGGCAGTTCAGCTCCTCAGTGTTCATAGTGAGGAGGATCCAACACAGTCTTCTGGAATCACTCCTACAGATCCTCAGTGTTCATAGTGAGGAGGATCCAACACAGTCTTCTGGAATCACTCCTACAGATCTTGGCAGGTCTTGTCTTGTGAACCTCTATGCCACTTTAGGGGAGAAGAGAAATATATATTGAAATATGAAAGTTTCAAAGAACTAAAACATGTCAATTGTTGGCAATTATACTTGAAAACTCGGAGGGGCGCCTTTACGCCACAAGGAACAAATGGAGCCTACTTTGGCATATCTACAGAGATTTATGGAGTAGCGTTTATGTTGTTTTCTCCAAATGCACTAAACTCTATTGCAAAAGACACTAAGAGAACACATACTTTTTAAATTATACAGATATTATTATATGGTCTAATTGCACATTTGGCACTTGTTGTGCAGGAAAATATTAATTCTAGGCCTAATATAAAGATATTAGACAGTGTGAATTGAGTAGTAAGTGAATTATTGTAGATATTAACAGCCAACACACATGACGTACTGGGTGATCATACTAATCGAGTATTTAAATTAATCGCGACCCTCGCCGGAGAATCGCACATAGGGCGCATGCTCGGTGGCACCTCCATTCCACCAGCAAGAATAAGCAAGACCTAGCACGAATAAGGCCGTGACCGCCGAGATTTCCCTTAAAAATAAAAGTCCCGCAATGACGATGGTAAGAAAAAATACAAAAAGGGTTGAAATTTGTAACATTTTATGAGGACATTTTTGCAGAATTTTTATATATAGCACAAATAATATTATAGCACTGACATTATTGTTAACAGCATTAAAATGTATGATTACTCGATAGTTATCATGTACAACAGTAATACAAATAACAAAACATTATTTATAATGCAACTATTAATAATAATAGTAATATTAATAGTATAATAATTATTATAATAATCAACTTTAGAAAAACGAATCCCATTATTAATTAGCCCATTCCTATTGCACGATGTTCAGTAAGTTTGTAATATTGGACAGACATATTGCACCGTACACAATTTTCTGTGAGGCCGGTCCATTCTACTCAGCACTTGTGGTTTCCAAAACGAACCTGTTTACACCCAGAGGAGCGTCGTTGCTTATTTTACGGTCCTTAGAGTGGCCAACCTGCTTAAATCCAATCATTTTTGCACAATGGACATACATATTGCATTGTACACAATTTTCTATCTTTAAAAGTGGCCTCTTTGCCTTTTTGCAATTTATAAACTGACATTTTCAGTGGACTGACAATGGATCCCTATTTAAACTATCCTCCTCATACAGAGTTGGCTATAATTTAAATTTCATCCTCCAGAAAAGGCAGATCTAATATTACAGCAAATAATATGGCTTAAACTCCAACGTACTGATAGAGAAAAATTACAGTTTTACAAGAAGGGTATAATATTTATGAAGCACATTGTAAACAAGAACGGTAAAATTGTCACAAAGCAACTATCAACAGTGTACGGAGGTCTATGCCCAACACAAAATTATAACCAACTCATCGTGACTCTGCCACAAAATTGGAAGAGACAATTACTTAAAGGAATTAAAGAATTAGTCTCTCTGCCACCCATAAAAGAAATCATAAATGATTAGTATAAATCAAAAAATATATAAGTTTATTTAAACTTAAAAGGTTTGACAGCAATAATGTATAACATTAAAGTCAGTTGTGAATAGGTTGATGTCCCAATACCTTGGCATCGGGTCTATGAATTGACACTTGAAACAACAATTGACACATCAATCCGTTCGTTTCAGTTTAAGCTATTATATAAAATACTTTCTACAAAAAGAGAGCTCAATATATGGGGCATTGAACAGTCTGACTTGGGCAGACTCTGCCACGAGGAAACAGAATCAATAGAAAATATTTTCTGGTACTGGCTATTGGTGGCTCTCGCTTTTGGAGTCAGGACCAAGAATGGTTGTTATGTCATAATATCAGGGTTCAGATTGACCTGCAAACTGTATTGTTAGGGAATCTGAAAAAACACTATCAGTCAATGGTAAATATCATTATACTCTTGGGTAAAGTATTTATATTTAGGGCAATATGGTAGAAATCGTACATGTAGGGAGGTTCAGGACCCTCGTTAGACATAATAGTAAAATGGAGGGATGTATTCCAAAATGGCGTTAAACTGGTGGGTTAATCTGTGGACATTAGAAGGTTGGAGTTAACATCAGAATGAATAGTGGATTGGCCTCTGTGGGTGAAAATCCAGCACTTGTAGAAAGAGAAAATTAGGAATATATGTATAATTATTTAACTACAGGTACTGTAGATGTGAGCGAAATAGATGTAAGTAGCAGTAGAAGTCAATGGAGGCTGCTGAGGGGAGGACGGCTCATAATAACGGCTGTAACGGAGCGGATGGAATGGCATCAAAGCATGTGTTTGATACCATTCCACTCATTCGCTCCAGCCATCACCACGAGCCCATCCTCTCCAATTAAGGTGCATCTAACCTCCTGTAATAAAAGTATTGTGGTCTGTTGGTTTACTCCAATTAGGGTATGGGGGGGGGTATAGGTTAAAAAATTTTAAAAAGTATACCGAAGGGGACTCTTATTCTGAAGAATTCCACAAATCCGTGACCCGGAAGTACTTAGTTATTCTTGCCTGATTCACAACAGTTTTAGTGGCAACTGCTGACTGATAGATAGATTCATGTTGAATACGATAGGGGAGGAGGATAAGGAAATCCGTCGAAGCGCACATTACGCAGTCAAATTGTGTCATAGGTTAATAGAAATGGATTAATACATTCATTCTTCACAATGAAATGTTAAGAAATATAAATTGGGAACCTTGTGCGCAATATAGTCTAATTGCAACGCATGCAATTATTGCAGGCTAATTTTACAGTTTGGCTAAATCATCATTAAAGATGGAAATGGTAATGCATCTCGACTAATATAAAACATTGGCCAAAATAGCATGAATATTATTATAGGGTAGCCGACTTACGTGTTTAGATGCAGGCAGCGCAATTCAATGGACTGCTCTCGTCAGTCTCTCACACACAAAGCCCAGTTATGGGAGGGAGGTAGCCCCAATCTTGAAAATAGGAGAACCTCACAAATGCAATACGGCTGTCTTTTCCCTCGTATATAGAGGATATTTCGTTAATGTGGCCCCTAATTCCACGTCCATTAGAGACATATCACTTGTTAATTGAGCTCCAGGACAAATAGTCTCCGGGTAAATGGATCATTGTTATTCCTTCACAACTCATAAGAGAACATCCACTGTAGCTACGTCTTGTCTGAAACCAAACGCAAACAGTTATTACAGGACTTAGTCTTTCAGAGTACCGATCCACAACAAATATGTCGCCAATACCCTCCTGCAGCTCTACAGTGCGTCTGAGCTAAGCATAGATAGAGCATCAAAAATCAATCCAGCATGGACCAGGGATCTCCGTCTCTGCTGCCACTACTCTGTTTTGCCTTTTCCAGTAGACTACCGACCGACGGTTATTGATCTAGAGTAGACCACACCCCCTCTCAGTATTCACCCCACATACATAGACATGGCTATCCCCATCTGCCGGGTTTGCACCTTGCACGAGCTGGAGGCAACCGGAGGTGAAAATGCGACATTCCTTCACAAGCCTTGTGCGCGATTTACCGTGAGGGAAACCCAGCGATCTGAGCCCCTGCGTGCGTTATAAGCCTGTCATTGGTAAGACCCTACTACAGCCTCTTATACAAACGCCCCGATTTTAATTCCATGCCTCTGTATAAATCCTAGTACTTCAAAAGCAAACCCAACGGGCAACGAGTCTGCTGTTCACTATACAGCGGACACGTTTGTTTCCCCTAGTGGGGTACTGTAACTCTAAAGACCCATGTGTCCAGATTAAAATGTACTAAAATGTAGTTTGGTATGCTACAACATCCCATAATAGTTCAGTCTGAAAGGAAGAGCATTGCTTCAACTTTCCCTGTAAACCATGGGCTATATACATAATACAATACTGTTTTCGAGCCCTGCATGTTGATTGGCTGACGACAGTTGTGGTATTTCAGACCTTGTATGACAAAACATTTATTTTTACTGCTCTAATTAAGTAGGTAACCAGTATATAAGGCACCTCAGAGGTTTGTGGTATATGGCCAATATACTATGGCTAAGGGCTGTATCCAGGCACTCCACATTGTGTCTTGCTTAAGAACATCCCTTAGCCATGGTATATTGGCCATATACCACAAACCTCTGAGGTGCCTTATATACTGGTTACCTACTTGTTGCTTAAGCATCTCTCCCCTCAGGCCAGTCTTTCAAATGATTGCAAACCTGACTTTTTAAATAGTTAAAACCAGCAAAACAACCAATTCAAACCCCTAGACTTATTCCACGTTGTTTTACAACCTGAACTCAAAATGGATTAAAAAAAGATCTCACCCATCTACACACAATACCCCATAATGACAAAATGAAAATGTGTTTTTAAAAGATTTTTCAAATGTATTGAAAATGAAATATCTAATTTACATAAGTATTCACACCCCTTAGTCAGTACATGTTAGAATTTAGCAAATTATTATTTTTTAAATTCTTCAAGCTCTGTCAAGTTGGTTGTTCGTCATTGCTAGACAACCATTTTCAAATCTTGCCATATTTTCAAGCCAATTTAAGTCAAAACTATAGTTAGGCCACTCGTCTCGGTAAGCAACTCCAGTGTACTAAACATTAGGAACACCTGCTCTTTCCATGCCTGACCAGGTGAATCCAGGTGAAAGCTATGATTCCTAATTGATGTGACTGATCAGTGTAGATGAAGGGGAGGAGAGGTTAAAGGAAGGAATTTAAGCCTTGAGACAATTGAGACAGAATGTGAACGTGTAACATTCAGAGGGTGAATGGGCAAGACAAAAGATTGAATTGCCTTTGAACGGGGTATGGTAGAAGTTGCCAGGCGCACCAGTTTGAGTGTGTCAAGAACTGCAACGCTGCTAGGTTTTTCACGCTCAACAGTTTCCCAAGTGTATCAAGTATGGTCCACCACCCAAAGTACATCCAGCCAACTTGACACAACTGTGGGAAGCATTGGAGTCACCATGGGCCAGCATCCCTGTGGAACGCTTTCAACACCTTGTCGTCCATGCCCTGACGAATTGAGGCTGTTCTGAGGGCAAAAGGGGTGCAACTCAATATTTGGAGTCTGTTCCTAATGTTTAGTGCACTCAGTGTATATTTGGGAAAGGAAAGGGGGATACCTAGTCAGTTGTACAACTGAATGCATTCAAATTAAATTTGTCTTCCGCATTTAACCCAACCCCTCTGAGAGGTGCAGGCGGTTGCCTTAATCGACATCCACGTCTTCGGCGCCCAGGGAACAATGGATTAACTTGTCTTATGTAGGGTATTGTCGTGCTGAATTGTGAATATCTCCCAGTGTCTGTTGGAAAGCAAACTGAAGCATGTTTTCCTCTAGGATTTTGCCTGTGCTTAGCTGTATTCTGTTTCTTTTTATCGTAAAAAAAACAACTCCTTAGTCCTTGGCAAGGACAAGTATACCCATGACATGATGCACCCACCCCCATTCTTGAAAATACAAAGAGTGGTACCCAAGGATGTGTTGTGTTGGATTTGCCCCAAACATAACACTTTCTATTCAGGACAAAAAGTTAATTTCTTAACTTTAGTATTGTGGAGTAACTACAATGTTGTTGATCCATCCTCAGTTGTCTCCTATCACAGCCATTAAACTCTGTAACCGTTTTAAAGTCACCATTGGCCTCCTGGTGAAATCCCTGAGTGTTTTTTCTTTCCTCTACGGCAACTGAGTCAGGAAGGACGCCCGTATCTTTGTAGTGACTGAGTGTATTGATACATCATCCAAAGTGTAATTTATAACTTCACCATGCTCAAAGGGATATTCAGTGTCTTCTGCGAAGGCTTTCCACTAGATGTTGGAACATTGCTGCGGGAACGTGCTTCCATTCAGCCACAAAAGCATTAGGTGAGTTTGGGCACTGATATTGAGCGATTGGGCCTGGCTCTACCAATAGGTGCCCTTCTTTGTGAGGCATTGGAAAACCTCCCTGGTCTTTGTGGTTGAATCTGTGTTTGAAATTCACCGCTCGACTGAGGGATCTTACAGATAATTTTATGTCTGGGGCACAAAGATGATGTAGTCATTCAAAAATCATGTTAAACCCTTATTGCACACAGAGTTTTACTCCTGCATTTATTTAGGCTTGCCATAATAAAGAGGTTGAATACTTATTGACTTGAGACATTTCAGCTTTACATTTTTTATGAATTTGTAAAAATGACAAAACATTATTGCGCATTGACATTATGGGTTATTGTGTGTAGGACAATGACACTAAATCTAAATCCATTTTAAAATCAGGCTGTAACACAACAAAATGTGGAAAAAGTCAAGGGGTGTGAATACTTTATGAAGGCACTGTACGTACACTACATGACCAGAAGTATGTGGACACCTGCTTAACGAACATCTCATTCTAAAATCATGGACATTAACATGGAGTTGGTCCCCCCTTTGCTGCTATAACAGCCTCCACTCTTCTGGGAAGGCTTTCCACTAGATGTTGGAACATTACTGCGGGGACTTGCTTCCATTCCACCATAAACGCATTAGTGAGGTTGGGCACTGATGTTGAGCGATTGCACCTAGATCACAGTCAGCATTCCAATTCTTTGCCCTAGCTTGACATACAGCGGATTCAAATAATCAAAGCTTGACGAGTTGGTTATTTGAATCCGCTGTGACGAGTTGGTTATTTGAATCCGCTGTGACGAGTTGGTTATTTGAATCCGCTGTGACGAGTTGGTTATTTGAATCCGCTGTGACGAGTTGGTTATTTGAATCCGCTGTGACGAGTTGGTTATTTGAATCCGCTGTGACGAGTTGGTTATTTGAATCCGCTGTGACGAGTTGGTTATTTGAATCCGCTGTGACGAGTTGGTTATTTGAATCCGCTGTGACGAGTTGGTTATTTGAATCCGCTGTGACGAGTTGGTTATTTGAATCCGCTGTGACGAGTTGGTTATTTGAATCCGCTGTGACGAGTTGGTTATTTGAATCCGCTGTGACGAGTTGGTTATTTGAATCCGCTGTGACGAGTTGGTTATTTGAATCCGCTGTGACGAGTTGGTTATTTGAATCCGCTGTGACGAGTTGGTTATTTGAATCCGCTGTGACGAGTTGGTTATTTGAATCCGCTGTGACGAGTTGGTTATTTGAATCCGCTGTGTAGTGCTTGATGGTAAGTGTGGAGAGTTGTTCTTAGAGCTTGGTATTGGACCAAATACCAGAGGCTATACATTACTGGTAGCATATTTGAACTAGTGCAACGTTTTGGTTGAAATAAAGTGAGCAGGCTGAGCTTGCATACATGAAATAAATCATACACAAAGCTGCTGAATAAAACATGTATAGTGTTAATATACACAACAGAAGTACATACAAAATGGCACAAAAGTATAAAGCTTTAGTTACATTTTTTAAATATCCTTTAGTGACAATAAATGTATTTGAGCAAGTAACAACCCCTTCTTTTCATCTGGTAACAGTTAGACTCTCCCTCCATTTAGGATCTACTGGAAACCTGGCCAGCCAGGAAGTCCCATCATACCTCATATCAGCAACCACTCACCCTCCATAGCCACCTGATGACAACATAAGCACACTTTAAGCTTCAGTGTACCAATGAAATATGGGCACCATTGCAGACAAATGATCTCTCCCTGACCCAATAACAAACAAGTAAACATATCTATTAACAGACCCAATTCATAGAACATAGCCCGGCCAATGGATATGATCATGAGAAGGCTTTGGCCCCAAATAATGCTTGTTCCCAACAGTGGAAGTGTCAGAGTAGACATTGTTGCCTGGCTTTCCTCAAATTCTGTCTACGTAGGAAAATGGGAATGTCTGATGTCTATCTATGTGATTAGCCCGGATACAATTATTGTGCCATCAACACTCTGGTGATCAGGCACGTCTCAGTCACACAAAATATTAGCCATGTTATAACAAGTAAACAAGTAAATTTCATCGGTCCTCTCTCAAAATGACATAATATGAATGACATTAGGAACATTTCAGTGGTTTTTCTACATATTCAGGTTCTCTTCATTGGATTCAAGTCAGGTGCCATTATTAAGTGGTTAAAGTGTATTGATCCATTTGTACCCATTACCCAATAGGAATGTCCCACATGAACAGAAGGTCACTGGGTAGGAGATATCAGAAACTCTTGCTATTATTCATGTGATGCCCTCTGGAGTATTTCTCATTATAAGACACATAGTTGAGTTGATTGATCCCAAAGTCCAGACAACCATGGGAATTAATGGATATCCTTTGGAGTGTCACTGAGTCAAGTAGGAACTGCAGCATCCTCAGTCTTTGGGGAGAAGGTGAGAGAATAAGAGAATGAGGAGGATTATGGGGAGACATGACAGGATTATGGTTATTAAACCATTAACACTATTGAATACTACAGTGACTATGGCCCCACTCACCTTGTTACACTGAACTAGTTAGTCTCTACTCTCTGGTCTCTCTCACATGTTGAGTAGAGGGATCTGCCACACCATGATGTTGGACACCGTCTCCTCCTGACGGGACTGTTTGGTCTTCCTGTTGACCCTGTGGTGACCCAGCCCCCCTGAAACCACCAGCAGAGAGCTGACGTCCACCTTCTGGACCCTCCTGCCCCTCTGATGGTGGGCCGGATCATTGACCAGGTCATAGATGGCCCCGTCCTCGAGCCCGTGCTCCAGAGAGCCCTGGGACAGAGCCAGGGAGCCACAGGAGGAGGACAGGGAGTCCTGGAGGGCCATGGAAGTGCAGCCTGCCTCCCCCAGCCACACTCCCCGGCCCTGGGTGGGTGTGGAGCCTGGGGTTGGAGGTGAGGAGGCCTGGGCCTTCTCCCCGTCCTTGGTGCCTCCTGGCTGGCTAGGTAGGCTGTGGCCTGGGCTGCCAGAGGGCCGGTTGCACACTGCGGCTGCCATGGTGAGGAACTTTACTGGGCCATGGTGGGCGTGGAAGGATACCATGCCCCGTCCTACGACAGCCAAATATCCAGACACGCATTACTCCGTATACAGTATAAATTTACTGGAAAATACTGTTTGTAACTACATATGTGTTTCAAATTGCCCACTTTTGGCAGTAGCCGCCAGAGACTAAGAATTCCGTAGACCAGAGGCACATGGAAACTAGCTTTGAGCCATATCAATTAAAAGACAGTATCATTGTGAGAAAGGCGCCACTAAAATATCAAGGCAGCTGGAACCTGAATGATAATCACTAAGGCCCATTAACCCATGATGTGCTCCAGTTACATTGATAAAGTCCTTAATGCACTTGGTACCCAAATCCCTTCCTTTACCCCAAAACTATGACACCAAATGGATGATTTGCCATATAATTCCTCATTGGGATTTTTAGATAATCTGGAATAATCTTCAGGGAAGATGCACCCACCTGTGACCTTGGGGATTCCCTGTAGTCTGGGGACAGAGAGGGCCACTGTCACCCCCAGGTTGGTCCCCACCAGCAGCAGACCATGGCACACCAGTAGACTGCTGACTGAGACCCTCTGGTTCCCTATGGACAGAATAGAACCAACACATCAATACTGATTCTGCAGAGTTTGTGTTAAATTATGTTGTAGAGAGCAGTTTGGAGCAGTAATCCAGGGGGCTACAGTATTGCACAAAACGTTTTGAACAGTGGGCTTTTTCAAGTTATGAAAAAAAGGTTGATAGTTAATGGTTGACCTTAATGATTTCTGGGTCAAGCTTAACACAGGAGGAGTAGGGTAGGTATTTACATTCACAGTAGGAGATAAATAGTTATTTACATTCACAGTAGGAGATAAGTAGGTATTTACATTCACAGTAGGAGATAAGTAGGTATTTACATTCACAGTAGGAGATAAGTAGTTATTTACATTCACAGTAGGAGATAAGTAGTTATTTTCATTCACAGTAGGAGATAAGTAGGTATTTACATTCACAGTAGGAGATAAGTAGTTATTTACATTCACAGTAGGAGATAAGTAGGTATTTACATTCACAGTAGGAGATAAGTAGGTATGTACATTCACAGTAGTTATTTACATTCACAGTAGGATATAAGTAGTTATTTACATTCACAGTAGGAGATAAGTAGGTATTTACATTCACAGTAGGAGATAGGTAGTTATTTACATTCACAGTAGGAGATAAGTAGTTATTTACATTCACAGTAGGAGATAAGTAGTTATTTACATTCACAGTAGGAGATAAGTAGGTATTTACATTCACAGTAGGAGATAGGTAGGTATTTACATTCACAGAAGGAGATAAGTAGTTATTTACATTCACAGTAGGAGATAAGTAGGTATTTACATTCACAGTAGGAGATAGGTAGGTATTTACATTCACAGTAGGAGATAAGTAGGTATTTACATTCAGAAGTCTCCCATAAATGAGAATGAACACAGTTAATGTGCCCCTTCCAGCGAGCCGAGGGACAGTAACATGGAGGGAGGCATTTCTGCTTAGTGTGTGGGGAGGTTACTACAGCAATAACACTTAACAGCCAATGGTCTCCAGGGCAACCGAAAGAGGAGCAAAAATAATAACAGCTCTTTTCACCAAAAAGACCACCATTATAGTCCGCTTTGGGTCAAACAAACAAACACAAAAGTGTTATGTAAATCGAGAATGAGTGAACCGTAATGTCGTAATTAAGCAAACAACTGTGGTTCTATTCAGAAAGCCTGATGCAGGCTGGGACAGAAAGGACTGTGTGTGTCCGGTCTTCCTCGTCACAAATTCAGTATGAAATATCACTTGATACTGTAAACGCAGTAATTGTTACGCTAACAGCACCTTTTAGAGGATGTGATCAATTGTGTTGTCTAGTGAACGTTTAGTGACTTGTGTGGAACTTGGTACTTGTTAACATCATCCTCAATAAGCATTACTATGGCAACAAGCAGCATTGCAAAGAGTGAACAGAAAATGTCCAGAATACCCATAATTGTTAATGCAAATGCATTTTGACAAAACCGTGATAACGGATGGAGTATGGTATGACTGCTTGAGAAAGTCTGTCAAAGCTCCAGTTGTGAGTGGCATTACCCATCATACACTGCAGTAAGAGCTGCGCAGCTAAGTCCTCGCCCTCCCATAATCCCCCAGGGCTTTGGCCAAATCAGCCGCTGATCTCTCTGCCCGACCCCTAGCTCCTCCAGAGATCACCCCTCTGAGGAACATCAGTCCTGAGTCTACAGTGCTACTCACCCAGCAGAGAACAGACCAGCATAACCCATCGCCGCACATGTGCTTGTAATGAGGGCCCCCGGTTACCAGAAACACACACACTGGGGTGCATTTCTCAATATTCTCCTTTCATAATATTTGAAGTTTCCACCCATAGGCCAAACCAAAATAAACCTGAACCAGCATCAACACGGCCCGGGCCTGTTCCAGATCCCACACCAGAGGTCTGCTTTGATCTGCAATTATCCCCCACAACTAGCAAGTTGAATTACAGCAGGGGGTTCAGATAAAAAACATACAACCTACAGTACACTACACTGATATTACACTAGCAGTAGGGTGGGTTAGATATAAAACACTGATCCTATCTCACTAAGAGATGGTTCATATCAGGCCAAAGTCTGGAACCAGAGACAGAGAGGCTACAACACTACTGTCTCCAGGCCTCTGTCTCCAGGCCTCTGTCTCCAGGCCTCTGTCTCCAGGCCTCTGTCTCCAGGCCTCTGTCTCCAGGCCTCTGTCTCCAGGCAGTCCCAGGGCCAACGTGGTGATGAAGGGGCTGGAGGTGTTGTTTCCTGGCTCTGCATGTTTATCCCCATTAGTGTCCACATGGCTGGGTATTTAGGTCAGGCCAGACAAAGCCGCCGATCTGGACACTCCTCTCCTGCACTCACATCTTCTACACTCTTATGTAGAACCTAAAAGGGTTCTTCGGCTTTCCCAATTGGAGAACCATTTGAAGAACCCTTTTTGGTTCCAGGTAGAACGCTTTTGGGTTCCTTTCTACAGAAGGTTCTATATGGAACCCAAAAGGGCTCTGCCTGGAACCAAAAAGGGTTATCCTATGTGGAAAGCCGAAGAACCCTTTTGGAACACTTTTTTTTAGAAGCGTGTAGGGCAGTGTTCGCAAACTCCGGTCCTAAAGTACTCCCAACAGTACATATTTTTTTGTTGTGGCCCCGGACAAGCACACCTGATTCTACTAGGCAACTAATCGTCAAGCCCTTGACAAGTTGAATCAGGTATTTTTGTCCGGGGCTACAACAAAAATGTGTGCTGTTGGGGCCAGGGGTTCTTGAGGACCAGAGTTGGGAAACACTGGTCTAGAGAACATCAAAGACACAGTGTGAGAACAAACTGTATTTGGAGGGTGGTTTTTGGAAGGTTTTCATAACGTTTTTCCAAATGAAAATCAACCATACCCAACCCGGTAAAGGGTTAAGGAAGGGCAGAGGAGGTACTGCAAGTAATCACCAAAGCATGTGTTTGAATAATCACTGTGAAATTCAATTGGACATAACTAAAACCGAATTACAGCCAAAGAGACCACAGTTTTGCAAAATATCTGTGAGAAATTCCTCAGTGCAATCAAAGGATTTACAAGGAATCGTTCCAACATGAGCTAGCATGAGTAGAAGAACAACCCCACCTTGAACACTGAGGACATTTCACACTCAATCACTCTCAATTCTATGCCATCAACTGTGAACCCCCTCCGGCAACTGTGAACCCCCTGTCTGAACCTGTGTTTCCTGAGGTCTGCAATAGGGTCTCAGACAAAACTAATTAACACATTCTCACAGCTCTCTGCTGGACTTCTGAAACCCCCTAAATACACAAATAGTATGTAGTTATTCTGTCTGTGTTCCTGTAGTTTGTTGCCACAGTATGTCGGGGTACATCTGGAGTCACCTCTTTAGCCTGAACAATACTACTCAAGTATCTCAAGAATGTAGCGATGCAGAGAATATAAAGTCACTGCATCCATCACCCTCCACTCTAAACAGATATTGATCGTCCCATCTTCTTTCAGCCAAACAGCTTGAATGGCACTACAGTCAGCAGGCTCTGCAGAAACAGCACATTCTCTGGCCTAGTCAATCAATCTGACAGCAGCTGCCAACAACTAAATAAGTGCCAAGGTGGAACATTGTGGAAAGCCAAACCCAGGCTTGCAGGGGCAAACAATATAACTCCCTCCACGGAGAGAAATCTGAACTTGCCCTGACAAATCACATGCACATGTTTAGCCAGTGCAGGCCGCCAGTTTAGACCGTGGTTGAAGAGAACCAGGTGAGGGTGATACAGTGGGGGTTGGATCAGTTGAATGGTCCACTGGAAGAGATGATAGAAGGAAAACAGAGTCCCATGACAGAGAGATACTGTAGATAGGACATTAACCCATCGCTGTCATCAGAGGAAGTCAGACCGTAATGTGATGTGCACACAGCCTTGGCCTAGAGGAGGAAGTATTTCAAGTCGCTGGTCCAAGGTCTCTCGTTCAGAGAAACTTCCTCTGTGGTTGATGCCTCTTATTAAGTAAATAAGTCATCCAGACAGGCTTATCATTCACATCTCTGTTAAAAGCCATTCTACTGCTCAACCTCAGAACTAGTTGGGCTGAGTTTCTCAGAAGGCTAGGTGTAGGGTAAGTTACTGACTGGACATTCAAAGCATGCTGTGCTGAATGAAAGTGTACTCTTGCTTTTCCACAAACAACCACAAAGTGATCCCTTAGGTTTATGCAATACTTGACTAAATTGCCTATTCAAATATTGAAGCACTATTGAATATGCAACTAAAGCATGCATGATGGAACATATGCCAAGATTTAGTAAGGTTTACTGTGCAACGAAGTCATGATACAATGGTGTTGCCTGGCTACCCAAACTCATTGCTCTAGCCAAACGCTACGCCCACGGAAGTTATTTTCTTCTCCGCAATGAGTCTGGATCCGAGTAACTCCCCGGCGATTTCTAGAATGAAAATCCATTCTAGACTGTCCGATTGGTCCCATAAACCAATGGGTAGGGCCAGAGCCAGAACACATGTGGGTAAAGCAGCGTTTCAAAAATTCTTTATTTGCTGTGATACTCTGATTGGTTAGAGATTATCCAATCGCTGATGACTTTGTTCTGTACAACACCCCTTCATTTTGACATCAACACAAACAACTTAAATGATGGCAGTCTCAGACTGAAGTATGTAGCGAACGATAGATCAGAGGAAGAATTCAGTTTGAGTTGTCAGGCAAATGATGATGTCCCTTGCTGTAATGCAATACATTACATTAGACTGCTTAAATGAGTTATCAAATGGAACTCCCATGTGTTGTACTTTGTTGTGGCTAGTAAGTATTTTATAGGTTTCCTGAAACAAGCCAGATTGCAGGAGGTCTGCAATAGGTCTGCAATAGACACTAAAGACTGCTGAGAAAACTAGTTCACTTAAACACACGTCTCACAGCTCTCTGTCGGTCTTCTGAAACCCTCTAAATACACAAATAGTATGTAGTCAGTCTGTCTGTGTTCCTGTAGTTTGTTCCCACAGTATGTAGGGGTGCATCTGGAGAGAGCAAAGTACAAAACCTTATGGTAATAATGGATGAGGCCACTAAAATACTCAACTATGTACACACAGTCTAGGGCTTATAAACAATGGGCAGAACTCAGATAATGATAGAACTGTTTATTACACTTTTAAAAGGAGACTGTGATGTGTTCCTGTAGGCTAGTCATTACTGGTGACCACAAAACACACACACACACACAATGTAAAAATAATTACTCCATGGCAGAGTCCAGCTTGAAATAATTCAAATTGAAATCTAAACAGTCGACTGGACGGTATCTTCAAAATACTGTACAGGGTCAGAGAGGAAAACTGTAACTAGCTGGATATAAAACCTTCATGACAACATCACAGGACAAACCTCCCAAAACCTTATAACAACAAGGCTGGCTGTACAGTATTCCATTTACTACAGTAGAACTGATTATAGGAGGCTAACAGCTGCAACTGACAATATTTTTTTATTTTTTTATTTTTTTATTTCACCTTTATTTAACCAGGTAGGCTAGTTGAGAACAGGTTCTCATTTGCAACTGCGACCTGGCCAAGATAAAGCATAGCAGAGTGAACAGACAACACAGAGTTACACATGGAGTAAACAATTAACAAGTCAATAACGCAGTAGAGAAAAAAAGGGGAGTCTATATACAACTATATACAATGTGTGCAAAAGGCATGAGGAGGTAGGCGAATAATTACAATATTGCAGATTAACACTGGAGTGATAAATGATCAGATGATCATGTACAGGTAGGGATATTTGTGTGCAAAAGAGCAGAAAAGTAAATAAATAAAAACTGTGGGGATGAGGTAGGTGAAAATGGGTGGGCTATTTACCAATAGATTATGTACAGCTGCAGCGATCGGTTAGCTGCTCAGATAGCTGATGTTTGAAGTTGGTGAGGGAGATGAAAGTCTCCAACTTCAGCGATTTTTGCAATTCGTTCCAGTCACAGGCAGCAGAGTACTGGAACGAAAGGCAGCCGAATGAGGTGTTGGCTTTGGGGATGCTCAATGAGATACACCTGCTGGAGCGCGTGCTACGGATGGGTGTTGCCATCGTGACCAGTGAGCTGAGATAAGGCGGAGCTTTGCCTAGCATGGCCTTGTAGATGACCTGGAGCCAGTGGGTCTGGCGACGAATATGTAGCGAGGGCCAGCCGACTAGAGCATACAAGTCGCAGTGGTGGGTAGTATAAGGTGCTTTAGTGACAAAACGGATGGCACTGTGATAAACTGCATCCAGTTTGCTGAGAAGAGTGTTGGAAGCCATTTTGTAGATGACATCGCCGAAGTCGAGGATCGGTAGGATAGTCAGTTTTACTAGGTAAGCTTGGCAGCGTGAGTGAAGGAGGCTTTGTTGCGGAATAGAAAGCCGACTCTTGATTTGATTTTCGATTGGAGATGTTTGATATGGGTCTGGAAGGAGAGTTTGCAGTCTAGCCAGACACCTAGGTACTTATAGGTGTCCACATATTCAAGGTCGGAACCATCCAGTGTGGTGATGCTAGTCGGGCAAGCGGGTGCAGGCAGCGATCGGTTGAAAAGCATGCATTTGGTTTTACTAGCGTTTAAGAGCAGTTGGAGGCCACGGAAGGAGTGTTGTATGGCATTGAAGCTCGATTGGAGGTTAGGTAGCACAGTGTCCAATGACGGGCCGAAAGTGTATAGAATGGTGTCGTCTGCGTAGAGGTGGATCAGGGAATCGCCCGCAGCAAGAGCAACATCATTGATATACACAGAGAAAAGAGTCGGCCCGAGAATTGAACCCTGTGGCACCCCCATAGAGACTGCCAGAGGACCGGACAACATGCCCTCCGATTTGACACACTGAACTCTGTCTGCAAAGTAATTGGTGAACCAGGCAAGGCAGTCATCCAAAAAAAAAAAAAAAAGCCTTGGCAAGGTCGATGAAGACGGCTGCACAGTACTGTCTTTTATCGATGGCGGTTATGATGTCGTTTAGTACCTTGAGTGTGGCTGAGGTGCACCCGTGACCGGCTCGGAAACCAGATTGCATAGCGGAGAAGGTACGGTGGGATTCGAGATGGTCAGTGACCTGTTTGTTGACTTGGCTTTCGAAGACCTTAGATAGGCAGGGCAGAATGGATATAGGTCTGTAACAGTTTGGGTCCAGGGTGTCTCCCCCTTTGAAGAGGGGGATGACTGCGGCAGCTTTCCAATCCTTGGGGATCTCAGACGATATGAAAGAGAGGTTGAACAGGCTGGTAATAGGGGTTGCGACAACGGCGGCGGATAGTTTCAGAAATAGAGGGTCCAGATTGTCAAGCCCAGCTGATTTATACGGGTCCAGGTTTTGCAGCTCTTTCAGAACATCTGCTATCTGGATTTGGGTAAAGGAGAACCTGGAGAGGCTTGGGCGAGGAGCTGCGGGGGCCGGAGCTGTTGGCCGAGGTAGGAGTAGCCAGGCGGAAGGCATGGCCAGCCGTTGAGAAATGCTTGTTGAAGTTTTCGTTAATCATGGATTTGTCGGTGGTGACCGTGTTCCCTAGCCTCAGTGCAGTGGGCAGCTGGGAGGAGGTGCTCTTGTTCTCCATGGACTTCACAGTGTCCCAGAACTTTTTGGAGTTGGAGCTACAGGATGCAAACTTCTGCCTGAAGAAGCTGGCCTTAGCTTTCCTGACTGACTGCGTGTATTGGTTCCTGACTTCCCTGAACAGTTGCATATCGCGGGGACTGTTCGATGCTATTGCAGTCCGCCACAGGATGTTTTTGTGCTGGTCGAGGGCAGTCAGGTCTGGAGTGAACCAAGGGCTGTATCTGTTCTTAGTTCTGCATTTTTGAACGGAGCATGCTTATCTAATATGGTGAGGAAGTTACTCTTAAAGAATGACCAGGCATCCTCAACTGACGGGATGAGGTCAATGTCCTTCCAGGATACCCGGGCCAGGTCGATTAGAAAGGCCTGCTCACAGAAGTGTTTTAGGGAGCGTTTGACAGTGATGAGGGGTGGTCGTTTGACTGCGGCACCGTAGCGGATACAGGCAATGAGGCAGTGGTCGCTGAGATCCTGGTTGAAGACAGCGGAGGTGTATTTGGAGGGCCAGTTGGTCAGGATGACGTCTATGAGGGTGCCCTTGCTTACAGAGTTAGGGTTGTACCTGGTGGGTTCCTTGATGATTTGTGTGAGATTGAGGGCATCTAGCTTAGATTGTAGGACTGCCGGGGTGTTAAGCATATCCCAGTTTAGGTCACCTAACAGAACAAACTCAGAAGCTAGATGGGGGGCAATCAATTCACAAATGGTGTCCAGGGCACAGCTGGGAGCTGAGGGGGTCGGTAGCAGGCGGCAACAGTGAGAGACTTATTTCTGGAGAGAGTAATTTTCAGAATTAGTAGTTCGAACTGTTTGGGTATGGACCTGGAAAGTATGACATTACTTTGCAGGCTATCTCTGCAGTAGACTGCGACTCCTCCCCCTTTGGCAGTTCTATCTTGACGGAAGATGTTATAGTTGGGTATGGAAATCTCTGAATTTTTGGTGGCCTTCCTGAGCCAGGATTCAGACACGGCAAGGACATCAGGGTTAGCAGAGTGTGCTAAAGCAGTGAGTAAAACAAACTTAGGGAGGAGGCTTCTAATGTTGACATGCATGAAACCAAGGCTTTTTCGATCACAGAAGTCAACAAATGAGGGTGCCTGGGGACATGCAGGGCCCGGGTTTACCTCCACATCACCCGCGGAACAGAGAAGGAGTAGTATGAGGGTGCGGCTAAGGGCTATCAAAACTGGTCGCCTAGAGCGTTGGGGACAGAGAATAAGAGGAGCAGGTTTCTGGGCATGGTAGAATATATTCAGGGCATAATGCACAGACAGGGGTATGGTGGGGTGCGGGTACGGCGGAGGTAAGCCCAGGCACTGGGTGATGATGAGAGAGGTTTTATCTCTGGACATGCTGGTTGTAATGGGTGAGGTCACCGCATATGTGGGAGGTGGGACAGAGGAGGTATCAGGGGTGTGAGGAATAGGACTAGGGGCTCCATTGTGAACTAAAACAATGATAACTAACCTGAGCAACAGTATACAAGGCATATTGACATTTGAGAGAGACATACAGCGAGGCATACAGTGAAACACAGGTGTTGAATTGGGAAAGCTAGCTAAAACAGTGGGTGAGACAACAGCTAATCAGCTAGCATAACAACAGCAGGTGAGATGGCATTGACTAGGCAACTCGGCCGACAGATAAAACAAACAAGCAGAATGGAGTACCGTGATTAATGGACAGTCCAGCGTGCATCAGCTATGTAGCCAAGTGATCAGAGTCCAGGGGTTTGTGCAATATACAGGATCAACCCTCAAAAGTCTAATTTTAAAAAATGGAGCTGTTGTAGTAATATTAAAGACCAGCTACAGATAGAAGAGAGATTATGACTAGTCCTCTATAGAACACTCACTATTCACAACACAGCTGTCTCTGATGAAGATCCTCAGACTCTGGTCTGTTTGATTATTACATTCTCAACTATTTGACCCGTCGTGGTGATTGAGACGAGCTTTACTACCAATGACGTCAAACAGAAGTTGTCACACAGATTGCTTAACATTTTGCCGCGTTCATTTGCTAGTCGGAACGAGAAAAACCCTTGACATTTTCCACATTTTGTTACGCAACAGCCTTATTCTAAAATGCATTAAATGTTTTTTCCCCTCATCAATCTACACACAATACCCCATAATGACAAAGCAAAAACAGGTTTAGACATTTTTGCAAATGTATATATATAAAAAATAAAAATAACTAGATTATTCAGACCCTTTACTCTGTACTTTGTTGAAGCTTTGGCAGTGATTACAGCCTCGAGTCTTGTTGGGAAGGATGCTACAAGCTTTGCACACATGTATTTGGGGAGTTTCCCCCATTCTTCTCTGCATATCATTCACCCATTCTTCTCTGCATATCATCTCAAGCTCTGTCAGGTTGTATTTGTATGTGGAGCGTCGCTGCACAGCTATTTTCAGTTCTCTCCAGAGATGTTCGATCGGATTCAAGTCAGGGCTCTGGCTGGGCCACTCAAAGACATCCAGAGACTTGTCCCGAAGCCACTCCTGCATTGTCTTGGCTGTGTGCTTAGGGTCGTTGTCCTGTTGTAAGATGAACCCTCACCCCAGTCTGAGGTCCTGAGCGCTCTGGAGCAGGTTTTCATCAAGGATCTCTCTGTACTTTGCTCCATTCATCTTTCACTCGATCCTGACTAGTCTCCCAGTCCCTGCCGATACAAAACATGCACACAGCATGATGCTGCCACCACAATGCTTCACCGTAGCGATGATGCCAGGTTTCCTCCAGACATGATGCTTGGCATTCAGGCCAAAGAGTTCAATCTTGGGTACATCAGACCAGAGAATCTTGTTTCATGGTCAGAGTCCTTTAGGCGCATTTGGAAAACTCCAAGCGAGCTGTCATGTACCTTTTACTGAGGAGTGGCTTCCGTCTGGCCACTCTACCATAAATGCCTTATTGGTGGAGTGCTGTAGAGATGGTTGTCCTTCTGGAAGGTTCTCCCATCTCCACAGAGGAACTCTGGAGCTCTGTCAGAGTGACCATCGGGTACTTGGTCACCTCCCTGACCAAGGCCCTTTCCCCCGATTGCTCAGTTTGGCCAGGCAGCCAGCTCTAGGAAGGATTTCTTCCATTTTAAGAATGATGGAGGCCACGGTGTTCTTGGGGACCTTCAATGCTGCAGACATTTTTTGATACCCTGCCCCAGATCTGTGCCTTGACACAATCCTGTCTCCGAGCTAATTGGACAATTCCTTTGACCTCATGGCTTGGTTTTTGCTCTAACATGCACTGTCAACTGTGGTACCTTATATAGACAGGTGTGTGTCTTTCCAAGTGATCTCCAATTAATTGAATTGACCAAAGGTGGACTCCAATCAAGTTGTTGAAACATCTCAAGGATGATCAATGGAAACAGGATGCACCTGAGCTCAATTTCGAGACACATAGCAAAGGGTCTGAATACTTAAGTCAATAAAGTATTTCTGTATTTTATATGCAATAAATTAGCAACATTTTCAAAAAACCTGTTTTCACTTTGTCATTATGGGCTATTGTGTGTAGATTGATGAGTAAAACATTTAATTTAATCAATTTTAGAATAAGGCTGTAACGTAACAAAATGTGGAAAAAGTCAAGGGGTCTGAATACTTTCTGAATGCACTGTATCTATGCACACACCGTGACTGTGATCTTATTTCAGATAGTCACTGAGCCAGGCAGCCCTTTGATATTTGGAGAAAAACACACTCAAGTACATGACGACCTGACGACTGACTGTCAAATGGGATACATTTCTACTTTCAGAGGACTGCTCTGTTCTTGCAAAAAAAAAAAAACTGTTCATTGCCAGTCCACCATAAGGATCCAATCAATGACTTTGGAGGACACAAAGAGAACAAAATGACATGGGTACTGGTGGTTTGTGCAAACAGAGTTGAAAAGACTGCGTCTGTATTATAAATCACAGTACTGGAGGATGGAAACAGTGCTGCTGTATACTGATATCCTGAAGGTGAGGTTCACCTTTGAGTGTGTGGTGGGTGGTGTAGAGTGGGTATTTTTTTAGGATGCTATCATCTACTGTGTTAGAGAAAATGTGTTTTCAGAGCTGGCAAAAATGTCTCTCATACTAGAGTATATTGTGTAAAGCAGTGAACTTGTTCATACCTTGTGTTGACAGTGCTGTAAGATACATACTAGTGTGACATGATAATGATGTCTTACCAGCCAGTATGTTGTGTACAGGTGTGGTAATGTTATCATGTATCTATACAGCCAGGATGTTGTGTACAGGTGTGGTAATGTTATCATGTATCTATACAGCCAGTATGTTGTGTACAGGTGTGGTAATGTTATCATGTATCTATACAGCCAGTATGTTGTGTACAGGTATGGTAATGTTATCATGTATCTATACAGCCAGTATGTTGTGTACAGGTGTGGTAATGTTATCATGTATCTATACAGCCAGTATGTTGTGTACAGGTGTGGTAATGTTATCATGTATCTATACAGCCAGTATGTTGTGTACAGGTGTGGTAATGTTATCATGTATCTATACAGCCAGTATGTTGTGTACAGGTGTGGTAATGTTATCATGTATCTATACAGCCAGGATGTTGTATACAGGTGTGGTAATGTTATTATGTATCTATACAGCCAGTATGTTGTGTACAGGTGTGGTAATGTTATCATGTATCTATACAGCCAGTATGTTGTGTACAGGTGTGGTAATGTTATTATGTATCTATACAGCCAGTATGTTGTGTACAGGTGTGGTAATGTTATCATGTATCTATACAGCCAGTATGTTGTGTACAGGTGTGGTAATGTTATCATGTATCTATACAGCCAGTATGTTGTGTACAGGTGTGGTAATGTTATCATGCATCTATACAGCCAGTATGTTGTGTACAGGTGTGGTAATGTTATCATGTATCTATACAGCCAGGATGTTGTGTACAGGTGTGGTAATGTTATCATGTATCTATACAGCCAGTATGTTGTGTACAGGTGTGGTAATGTTATCATGTATCTATACAGCCAGTATGTTGTGTACAGGTATGGTAATGTTATCATGCATCTATACAGCCAGTATGTTGTGTACAGGTGTGGTAATGTTATCATGTATCTTACCAGCCAGGATGTTGTGTACAGGTGTGGTAATGTTATCATGTATCTATACAGCCAGGATGTTGTGTACAGGTGTGGTAATGTTATCATGTATCTATAGAGCCAGTATGTTGTGTACAGGTGTGGTAATGTTATCATGTATCTATACAGCCAGTGTGTTGTGTACAGGTGTGGTAATGTTATCATGCATCTTACCAGCCAGTATGTTGTGTACAGGTGTGGTAATGTTATTATGTATCTATACAGCCAGGATGTTGTGTACAGGTGTGGTAATGTTATTATGTATCTATACAGCCAGTATGTTGTGTACAGGTATGGTAATGTTATCATGCATCTATACAGCCAGGATGTTGTGTACAGGTGTGGTAATGTTATCATGTATCTATACAGCCAGTGTGTTGTGTACAGGTGTGGTAATGTTATCATGTATCTATACAGCCAGTATGTTGTGTACAGGTGTGGTAATGTTATCATGTATCTATACAGCCAGTATGTTGTGTACAGGTGTGGTAATGTTATTATGTATCTATACAGCCAGGATGTTGTGTACAGGTGTGGTAATGTTATTATGTATCTATACAGCCAGTATGTTGTGTACAGGTGTGGTAATGTTATTATGTATCTATACAGCCAGTATGTTGTGTACAGGTGTGGTAATGTTATCATGTATCTATACAGCCAGTATGTTGTGTACAGGTGTGGTAATGTTATCATGTATCTATACAGCCAGTATGTTGTGTACAGGTATGGTAATGTTATTATGTATCTTACCAGCCAGTATGTTGTGTACAGGTATGGTAATGTTATCATGTATCTATACAGCCAGGATGTTGTGTACAGGTATGGTAATGTTATTATGTATCTATACAGCCAGTATGTTGTGTACAGGTGTGGTAATGTTATTATGTATCTATACAGCCAGTATGTTGTGTACAGGTATGGTAATGTTATCATGCATCTATACAGCCAGTATGTTGTGTACAGGTATGGTAATGTTATTATGTATCTATACAGCCAGTATGTTGTGTACAGGTGTGGTAATGTTATCATGTATCTATACAGCCAGTATGTTGTGTACAGGTATGGTAATGTTATCATGCATCTATACAGCCAGTATGTTGTGTACAGGTGTGGTAATGTTATCATGTATCTTACCAGCCAGGATGTTGTGTACAGGTGTGGTAATGTTATCATGTATCTATACAGCCAGTATGCTGTGTACAGGTGTGGTAATGTTATTATGTATCTATACAGCCAGTATGTTGTGTACAGGTGTGGTAATGTTATTATGTATCTATACAGCCAGTATGTTGTGTACAGGTATGGTAATGTTGTCATGTATCTATACAGCCAGTATGTTGTGTACAGGTATGGTAATGTTATCATGTATCTTACCAGCCAGTATGTTGTGTACAGGTATGGTAATGTTATCATGTATCTTACCAGCCAGTATGTTGTGTACAGGTGTGGTAATGTTATTATGTATCTATACAGCCAGGATGTTGTGTACAGGTATGGTAATGTTATTATGTATCTATACAGCCAGTATGTTGTGTACAGGTGTGGTAATGTTATTATGTATCTATACAGCCAGTATGTTGTGTACAGGTTTTGGTAATGTTATTATGTATCTATACAGCCAGTAGGTTGTGTACAGGTATGGTAATGTTATTATGTATCTTACCAGCCAGTATGTTGTGTACAGGTATGGTAATGTTATCATGTATCTATACAGCCAGTATGTTGTGTACAGGTGTGGTAATGTTATCATGTATCTATACAGCCAGTAGGTTGTGTACAGGTATGGTAATGTTATTATGTATCTTACCAGCCAGTATGTTGTGTACAGGTATGGTAATGTTATCATGTATCTATACAGCCAGGATGTTGTGTACAGGTATGGTAATGTTATTATGTATCTATACAGCCAGTATGTTGTGTACAGGTGTGGTAATGTTATTATGTATCTATACAGCCAGTATGTTGTGTACAGGTATGGTAATGTTGTCATGTATCTATACAGCCAGTATGTTGTGTACAGGTATGGTAATGTTATCATGTATCTTACCAGCCAGTATGTTGTGTACAGGTATGGTAATGTTATCATGTATCTTACCAGCCAGTATGTTGTGTACAGGTGTGGTAATGTTATTATGTATCTATACAGCCAGTATGTTGTGTACAGGTATGGTAATGTTATTATGTATCTATACAGCCAGTATGTTGTGTACAGGTGTGGTAATGTTATCATGTATCTATACAGCCAGTATGTTGTGTACAGGTATGGTAATGTTATTATGTATCTATACAGCCAGTATGTTGTGTACAGGTGTGGTAATGTTATCATGTATCTATACAGCCAGTATGTTGTGTACAGGTATGGTAATGTTATTATGTATCTATACAGCCAGTATGTTGTGTACAGGTATGGTAATGTTATTATGTATCTATACAGCCAGTATGTTGTGTACAGGTATGGTAATGTTATTATGTATCTATACAGCCAGGATGTTGTGTACAGGTGTGGTAATGTTATCATGTATCTATACAGCCAGTATGTTGTGTACAGGTGTGGTAATGTTATCATGTATCTTACCAGCCAGTATGTTGTGTACAGGTATGGTAATGTTATTATGTATCTATACAGCCAGTATGTTGTGTACAGGTGTGGTAATGTTATCATGTATCTATACAGCCAGTATGTTGTGTACAGGTGTGGTAATGTTATTATGTATCTATACAGCCAGTATGTTGTGTACAGGTGTGGTAATGTTATCAAATCAAATCAAATCAAATTTTATTTGTCACATACACATGGTTAGCAGATGTTAATGCGAGTGTAGCGAAATGCTTGTGCTTCTAGTTCCGACAATGCAGTGATAACCAACAAGTAATCTAACTAACAATTCCAAAACTACTGTCTTATACACAGTGTAAGGGGATAAGGAATATGTACATAAGGATATATGAATGAGTGATGGTACAGAGCAGCATACAGTAGATGGTATCGAGTACAGTATATACATATGAGATGAGTATGTAGACAAAGTAAACAAAGTGGCATAGTTAAAGTGGCTAGTGACATAAGAATGCAGTCGATGATCTAGAGTACAGTATATACATATGCATATGAGATGAATAATGTAGGGTAAGTAACATTATATAAGGTAGCATTGTTTAAAGTGGCTAGTGATATATTTACATCATTTCCCATTATTAAAGTGGCTGGAGTTGGGTCAGTGTCAATGACAGTGTGTTGGCAGCAGCCACTCAATGTTAGTGGTGGCTGTTTAACAGTCTGATGGCCTTGAGATAGAAGCTGTTTTTCAGTCTCTCGGTCCCAGCTTTGATGCACCTGTACTGACCTCGCATTCTGGATGATAGCGGGGTGAACAGGCAGTGGTTCGGGTGGTTGATGTCCTTGATGATCTTTATGGCCTTCCTGTAACATCGGGTGGTGTAGGTGTCCTGGAGGGCAGGTAGTTTGCCCCCGGTGATGCGTTGTGCAGACCTCACTACCCTCTGGAGAGCCTTACGGTTGAGGGTGGAGCAGTTGCCGTACCAGGCGGTGATACAGCCCGCCAGGATGCTCTCGATTGTGCATCTGTAGAAGTTTGTGAGTGCTTTTGGTGACAAGCCGAATTTCTTCAGCCTCCTGAGGTTGAAGAGGCGCTGCTGCGCCTTCTTCACGACGCTGTCAGTGTGAGTGGACCAATTCAGTTTGTCTGTGATGTGTATGCCGAGGAACTTAAAACTTGCTACCCTCTCCACTACTGATCCATCGATGTGGATAGGGGGTGTTCCCTCTGCTGTTTCCTGAAGTCCACAATCATCTCCTTAGTTTTGTTGACGTTGAGTGTGAGGTTATTTTCCTGACACCACACTCCGAGGGCCCTCACCTCCTCCCTGTAGGCCGTCTCGTCGTTGTTGGTAATCAAGCCTACCACTGTTGTGTCGTCCGCAAACTTGATGATTGAGTTGGAGGCGTGCATGGCCACGCAGTCGTGGGTGAACAGGGAGTACAGGAGAGGGCTCAGAACGCACCCTTGTGGGGCCCCGTGTTGAGGATCAGCGGGGAGGAGATGTTGTTGCCTACCCTCACCACCTGGGGGCGGCCCGTCAGGAAGTCCAGAACCCAGTTGCACAGGGCGGGGTCGAGACCCAGGGTCTCGAGCTTGATGACGAGCTTGGAGGGTACTATGGTGTTGAATGCCGAGCTGTAGTCGATGAACAGCATTCTCACATAGGTATTCCTCTTGTCCAGGTGGGTTAGGGCAGTGTGCAGTGTGGTTGAGATTGCATCGTCTGTGGACCTATTTGGGCGGTAAGCAAATTGGAGTGGGTCTAGGGTGTCAGGTAGGGTGGAGGTGATATGGTCCTTGACTAGTCTCTCAAAGCACTTCATGATGACGGAAGTGAGTGCTACGGGCGGTAGTCGTTTAGCTCAGTTACCTTAGCTTTCTTGGGAACAGGAACAATGGTGGCCCTCTTGAAGCATGTGGGAACAGCAGACTGGTATAGGGATTGATTGAATATGTCCGTAAACACACCGGCCAGCTGGTCTGCGCATGCTCTGAGGGCGCGGCTGGGGATGCCGTCTGGGCCTGCAGCCTTGCGAGGGTTAACACGTTTAAATGTCTTATTCACCTCGGCTGCAGTGAAGGAGAGACCGCATGTTTTCGTTGCAGGCCGTGTCAGTGGCAATGTATTGTCCTCAAAGCGGGCAAAAAGTTATTTAGTCTGCCTGGGAGCAAGACATCCTGGTCCGTGACTGGGCTGGGTTTCTTCTTGTAGTCCGTGATTGACTGTAGACCCTGCCACATGCCTCTTGTGTCTGAGCCATTGAATTGAGATTCCACTTTGTCTCTGTACTGACGCTTAGCTTGTTTAATAGCCTTGGGAGGGAATAGCTGCATTGTTTATATTCGGACATATTACCAGACACCTTGCCCTGATTAAAAGCAGTGGTTCGCGCCAGTTTCAGTTTCACGCGAATGCTGCCATCAATCCACGGTTTCTGGTTTGGGAATGTTTTTATCGTTGCTATGGGAACGACATATTCGACGCACGTTCTAATGAACTCGCACACCGAATCAGCGTATTCGTCAATATTTCCATCTGACGCAATACGAAACATGTCCCAGTCCACGTGATGGAAGCAGTCTTGGAGTGTGGAGTCAGCTTGGTCTGACCAGCGTTGGACAGACCTCAGCGTGGGAGCCTCTTGTTTTAGTTTCTGCCTGTAGGCAGGGATCAGCAAAATGGAGTCGTGGTCAGCTTTTCCGAAAGGGGGGCGGGGCAGGGCCTTATATGCGTCGCGGAAGTTAGAGTAACAATGATCCAAGGTTTTACCACCCCTGGTTGCGCAATCGATATCATGTATCTATACAGCCAGTATGTTGTGTACAGGTATGGTAATGTTGTCATGTATCTATACAGCCAGTATGTTGTGGATAGGTGTGGTAATGTTGTCATGTATCTATACAGCCAGTATGTTGTGGATAGGTGTGGTAATGTTGTCATGTATCTTACCAGCCAGGATGTTGTGTACAGGTGTGGTAATGTTATTATGTATCTATACAGCCAGTATGTTGTGTACAGGTGTGGTAATGTTATTATGTATCTATACAGCCAGTATGTTGTGTACAGGTGTGGTAATGTTATCATGTATCTATACAGCCAGTATGTTGTGTACAGGTGTGGTACTGTTATCTTGTATCTATACAGCCAGTATGTTGGGTACAGGTATGGTAATGTTGTCATGTATCTATACAGCCAGTATGTTGTGGATAGGTGTGGTAATGTTGTCATGTATCTTACCAGCCAGGATGTTGTGTACAGGTGTGGTAATGTTATTATGTATCTATACAGCCAGTATGTTGTGTACAGGTGTGGTAATGTTATTATGTATCTATACAGCCAGTATGTTGTGTACAGGTGTGGTAATGTTATCATGTATCTATACAGCCAGTATGTTGTGTACAGGTGTGGTACTGTTATCTTGTATCTATACAGCCAGTATGTTGGGTACAGGTATGGTAATGTTGTCATGTATCTATACAGCCAGTATGTTGTGGATAGGTGTGGTAATGTTGTCATGTATCTTACCAGCCAGGATGTTGTGTACAGGTGTGGTAATGTTATTATGTATCTATACAGCCAGTATGTTGTGTACAGGTGTGGTAATGTTATCTTGTATGTATACAGCCAGTATGTTGTGTACAGGTGTGGTAATGTTATCATGTATCTTAGCAGCCAGTATGTTGTGTACAGGTGTGGTAATGTTGTCATGTATCTTAGCAGCCAGTATGTTGTGTACAGGTATGGTAATGTTATCATGTATCTATACAGCCAGTATGTTGTGTACAGGTATGGTAATGTTGTCATGTTATTATGTATCTATAAAGCCAGTATGTTGTGTACAGGTGTGGTAATGTTATTATGTATCTATACAGCCAGTATGTTGTGTACAGGTGTGGTAATGTTGTCATGTATCTTACCAGCCAGTATGGTCTGTACAGGTGTGGTAATGTTATCATGTATCTATACAGCCAGTGTGTTGTGTACAGGTGTGGTAATGTTATCATGTATCTATACAGCCAGGATGTTGTGTACATGTGTGGTAATGTTGTCATGTATCTTACCAGCCAGTATGTTGTGTACAGGTATAGTAATGTTGTCATGTATCTTACCAGCCAGTATGTTGTGTACAGGTATGGTAATGTTGTCATGTATCTATACAGCCAGTGTGTTGTGTACAGGTGTGGTAATGTTATCATGTATCTATACAGCCAGTATGTTGTGTACAGGTGTGGTAATGTTATCTTGTATCTATACAGCCAGTATGTTGTGTACAGGTGTGGTAATGTTATTATGTATCTATACAGCCAGTATGTTGTGTACAGGTGTGGTAATGTTATCATGTATCTATACAGCCAGGATGTTGTGTACAGGTGTGGTAATGTTATCATGTATCTATACAGCCAGTATGTTGTGTACAGGTATGGTAATGTTATTATGTATCTATACAGCCAGTGTGTTGTGTACAGGTGTGGTAATGGTATTATGTATCTATACAGCCAGTATGTTGTGTACAGGTGTGGTAATGTTATTATGTATCTATACAGCCAGTATGTTGTGGATAGGTGTGGTAATGTTGTCATGTATCTTACCAGCCAGTATGTTGTGTACAGGTGTGGTAATGTTATCATGTATCTTAGCAGCCAGTATGTTGTGTACAGGTGTGGTAATGTTATCATGTATCTATACAGCCAGGATGTTGTGTACAGGTGTGGTAATGTTATTATGTATCTATACAGCCAGTATGTTGTGTACAGGTGTGGTAATGTTATCATGTATCTATACAGCCAGGATGTTGTGTACAGGTGTGGTAATGTTATCATGTATCTATACAGCCAGTATGTTGTGTACAGGTGTGGTAATGTTATCATGTATCTATACAGCCAGTATGTTGTGTACAGGTGTGGTACTGTTATCATGTATTTATACAGCCAGTATGTTGTGTACAGGTGTGGTAATGTTATCATGTATCTATACAGCCAGTATGTTGTGTACAGGTGTGGTACTGTTATCATGTATCTTACCAGCCAGTATGTTGTGTACAGGTGTGGTAATGTTATCATGTATCTATACAGCCAGTATGTTGTGTACAGGTGTGGTACTGTTATCATGTATCTTACCAGCCAGTATGTTGTGTACAGGTGTAGCGATGTTGATGTCCTGTAGATCCTCCAGTGTCTCCGTGTGGAACAGTCTGAGGGTGGACCCAGAGCTGAAGGCTATCCAGATACCCACCCCAGCCACCACCATGTGGGATACCACCATGCCCTCCTCCTGGTGGGCCTCCAGCTGCCTCTGACAGGGGGAGAGAGGAAGACAGGAAGAGGGGATATTATATACTGAATCGCTCAGTTCTTCAATTGCTTTGAGAGTAAACATTAGCATGTACACCACTTTGTCTTTAGAGTAGTGGGAAACAAACCCTACTGAGCCACCAATCAGAAACATGTTCTGTAACAATCTCAAATCAAAGGGTTTATCGCAGTGAGCTTATGATCAGGAAATGCCTTTTTACGTGACAGTATATGTACACATCCCTAAGGAGCGGCCACAAGGTACTATACAACGTTCCCAGTGGTTACAGATGGTGGGGAACAGACAGGAGATCATCTGCACTGTTCGGTCTGAGCTGTGACAACACACTGACAGTACGGCTGCTAAGAGGCTGAGCAATGTACTGTACGTTAACATCCACCTCATTACTGACTCTTATGTAGGGAATGTTTTGAATTATCTACCATGTTACTCCAAGTGTCATAATAGTAAATGTCAGAGAGGTGGAAATAATGTTTTGATTCGCAGGATTGTTGGGCACAATAGCGACATCAGCCTTAGTCAAAACATGAACTCTGAGGAAAGTGGTGTCTGCTTCTCACAGATCCACAGTTTGACTTGCCTCTCCTTTGTTTTCCTTCCTTATTCCTTATTACGAGGGCATTTTAGGTCAACATTTCCCGTCTCTGTTCTAATGGTATCAGCCAGAAAGAATATATATCGTGGATAATGTTGTTTTAAGTCATTTCACTGTGATTTTCTCAGCCCAGTACCTGAGAGGGACTTTTACTACAGGCATCAGCTGTGTGGCATGGGATCTCCCTCCTCAACCCTGTTAATGAAGAGAAACTCTACTTGGCCAAGAAGTCAGTCCATTCATGGCCTCACAGCAGGGTTCCAGTAGTGACAACAACAAGTTCAGGTAGGGTGTGAGTGAACCTAAGTAAACTTGAACCTTCCAGGTGACCTTTAACCTTCTCCGACATCTGCCCCCTTTCTTTGTTTGTCTCTCCATCCCTCCTGCCTCTCTACCCATATGTCTTCTTCCTCTTCACCTTAGTCTCTCCCACTCTTTCCCTTTTTGTCTGCCCCTCTCTCTCTATCCACCACTCTCTCTCTCTCCATCACTCCCTCTCTATCCACCACTCTCTCTCCATCACTCCCTCTCTATCCACCACTCTTTCTCTCTCTCCATCACTCCCTCTCTATCCACCACTCTTTCTCTCTCTCCATCACTCCCTCTTTATCCACCACTCTTTCTCTCTCCATCACTCCCTCTATCCACCACTCTCTCTCTCTCCATCACTCCCTCTCTATCCACCACTCTTTCTCTCTCCACCACTCTTTCTCTCTCCATCACTCCCTCTCTATCTCCATCACTCCCTCTCTATCCACCACTCTTTCTCTCTCCATCACTCCCTCTCTATCCACCACTCTTTCTCTCTCTCCATCACTCCCTCTCTATCCACCACTCTTTCTCTCTCTCCATCACTCCCTCTCTATCCACCACTCTCTCTCTCTCTCATCACTCCCTCTCTATCCACCACTCTTTCTCTCTCTCCATCACTCCCTCTCTATCCACCACTCTCTCTCTCTCTCCATCACTCCCTCTCTATCCACCACTCTTTCTCTCTCCATCACTCCCTCTCTATCCACCACTCTCTCTCTCTCTCCATCACTCCCTCTCTATCCACCACTCTCTCTCTATCCACCACTCTCTCTCTACCACTCCCTCTCTATCCACCACTCTTTCTCTCTCTCCATCACTCCCTCTCTATCCACCACTCTCTCTCTCTCCATCACTCCCTCTCTATCCACCACTCTCTCTCTCTCCATCACTCCCTCTATCCATCACTCCCTCTCTATCCACCACTCCCTCTCTATCCACCACTCCCTCTCTATCCACCACTCTTTCTCTCACCATCACTCCCTCTCTATCCACCACTCTCTCTCTCCACCACTCCCTCTATCCATCACTCACTCTCTATCCACCACTCTCTCTCTCCCCAACACTCTTTTCCCATGTAGGTTCCAGGGTGTAAGCCTTGGGGAAAGACAGGCAGTTAGTCCCTTAATGAGCTTAATGATGCTAACGGGATTATGAGTCACTGCATGCTGGAGGGAAAACTGAGCGTTGCGATTCCAGGACGGACAGCAGGTGCTGGTGAACCGGACTGTGGTGGGACAGACAGGGATCCCCACAAACACTCCGGGCCTGGGGAGAGGGAGTGAGAGGGACAAGGAGCAAGAGAGACCCCTCGCAGGTTCCACTATACCTCTCTAACATAATTAACAAGAGCCAAGCCAAGTGCAGGTGACATCACAGATATTGGGCCAAACACAATTAGTAACCTAGAAACACAGAAAACTCAACCTCGTCTCAGAGCATTTCGTATTATTCTGTATTTATACTGAACAAAAATATAAACGCAACATGGAACAATTTCTAAGTTTTTACTGAGTTCAAATAAGGACATAACACACTTGTCAGCCAGGACCACCCACTGGGGAGCCAGGCCCAGCCAATCAGAATGAGTTTTCCCCCACAAAAGGGCTTTATTACAGACAGGAATAATTCTCAGCACCCCCTGCCCCCCACCGCTGCCTTCATACCGCTCTGGAAGGAGACGCATTCTGTCTCCTAGTACGTTGGTGCCAAAAGTGCAAATCAATCCCAGAACTACAGCAAAGGACCTTGTGAAGATGCTGGAGGAAACGGGTACAAAAGTTTCTATATCCACAGTAAAACGAGTCTTATATCGACATAATAAAGGCCGCTCAGCAAGGAAGGAATTGTGTGTAGATTGATGAGGGGGAAAACAATTGAATCCATTTTAGAATAAGGCTGTAACGTAACAAAATGCGGAAAAAGTCAAGGGGTCTGAATACTTTCCGAATGCAATGTAGGTAGAGATATGGGATCAGAGCATGACAATGTTCTATTTCACACGAGGCTTGGTGGTTAGAGGGGAAGTGTCGGAAAGATTATTCAAATTGAGAGAGGAATTGTTGTCATTCCCAATGGATGTATAAAAAAAAACGGACTTTGTTGACTTTCTGTATAATGAAAAACAAGTGTCTCCTTGCCTATGTAACATACATATCTGGGAAACTGAACAAACTGAACGCAAGTGTGCAGGGGAAAAACCAACAAATTCTATAGATGAGTGATCGAATCAGCTATATCCGTTTGACTGTGAAATTGGCCATTTATAAGATATTATAGATGGGTAAGATACAGTACCTCTGACGTACGTGTGTGTGTGTGTGTGTGTGTGTGTGTGTATATATTCATGGGACCCATCTTCCAGATCAAAGGTTATGAGACAAATAGAGGGGCAGGGATCCATACAGTAAGTGGGATAAAGAGTAGAGCTAGAGATGGGTTAGATACCTCCACAGTGTGTGTGGTAGTGCTGATGATGAAGACTTGTCCTCCAGAGGAAGCCCAGACATGTTCCTCCACAGCTAGCATGGCCTTCACTGGCAGAACCCCCAGCTTCAGCACCTTAGGAGAGTCTGGATTCCACGAGCCATCTGAAACACAAGCATACGCATACATTTCATACACATCTACTACAAGCGCTATACAGTGGCAGATCACTACGAATCTGGAAGAACCAAAAACTAAAGTGAATCAACTATCACTATGCAAGAATATGAATGTATTTGTTAGATATGGTCATTCAGATTATGCATATGCATTAGCTGCAGAAAACCCCTCTAAAATGTCCTTTGCATTTCTGATCCTCATAATAATGCTGGAGAGACCATTGATGATTTCACAATGAATATAGATGGACTGAGAGTCGTTAGTCGTCTGTAGGGCCAACCCACACACCTCCTACATACTGCTGCCTGCTTACTGCTACAGAGCCAAGGAGACACCTCTGAAAACACAACACTGGGTACATTATAAATACAGCCAACACATTTCTCTGCAACGTTCATCTTTCTCCCTAAGTTTAGAACCCGATTGCAACAGATCAAGAACATGTAACCGATGTGAAATGGCTAGCTAGTTAGCAGGGTGCGTGCTAATAGCGTTTCAATCGGTGACGTCACTCGCTCTGGGACCTTGAAGTAGTTGTTCCCCTTGCTCTGCAAGGGAGGCGGCTTTTGTGGAGCGATGGGTAACGATGCTTTGTGGGAGGCAGTTGTAGATGTGTGCAGAGGGTCCCTGGTTCGAGGCAAGGAGAGGGATGGAAGCTATACTGTTAGAAACACATAAAAGTGTAGGGAGAAATTGTAGGATTAAATCCTTAAACCATATTCAAGGAGCTCTGAAGTACTCTGAATAAGGAGTTAATTTCCTCCAGAGCCAATCTACTACAGGAAACATCAGAGGACTCACCAATTGTGTTTGTTTAAGGGAACTGACAAAGGCAGTTATTGAAAGGTGCGGAGCCATACAGGGAGGAGTGGGGAGACTCATTCTGGGGTATAGTAATTACTAGGGAAGTAAGGGACTAGGGTGGATTAAAGAGGGAAGTAAGGGACTAGGGTGGATTAAAGAGGGAAGTAGAAACCTTGCACGGCGGTAACACGAAACCTTGCACGGCGGTAACACGAAACCTTGCACGGCGGTAACACGAAACCTTGCACGGCGGTAACACGAAACCTTGCACGGCGGTAACACGAAACCTTGCACGGCGGTAACACGAAACCTTGCACGGCGGTAACACGAAACCTTGCACGGCGGTAACACGAAACCTTGCACGACGGTAACACGAAACCTTGCACGACGGTAACACGAAACCTTGCACGACGGTAACACGAAACCTTGCACGACGGTAACACGAAACCTTGCACGACGGTAACACGAAACCTTGCACGACGGTAACACGAAACCTTGCACTACGATAACACGAAACCTTGCACTACGATAACACGAAACCTTGCACTACGATAACACGAAACCTTGCACTATGATAACAACAATGTCAACATAATATACAGTATGCCTTGTCCTTATTCCCTGACTGGATGGTGATGGCATATAGTGCAGTCTATGCTGAGCCATTCACACACATAAACAATGGGAAGAACAAGTGTGCAGAATAGGGCTGGCTGGGGGTTCAGATAGGGCTGTGCCTACTGCAGAATAGGGCTGGCTGGGGGTTCAGATAGGGCTGTGCCTACTGCAGTGTGACAACACCCACCACAGGCAGGCAGGGTACAGTCCCAGCAGGGCTAAACATGTGGAACTCAAGCTGTGGAACTGTGGCAATACAGATAGTGCCATATACAGTTGAAGTTTACATACACCTTAGCCAAATACATTTCAACTCAGTTTTTCACAATTCCTGACATTTAATCCTAGTACAAATTCCCTATCTTAGGTCAGTTAGGATCACCACTTTATTTTAAGAATGTGAAATGTCAGAATAATGATTTATTTAAGCTTTTATTTCTTTCAACACATTCCCAGTGAGTCAGAAGTTTACATACACTCAATTAGTAGCATTGCCTTTAAATTGTTTAAAACTTGGGTAAAATATTTCAGGTAGCCTTCCAAAAGCTTCCCATAATAAGTTGGGTGAATTTTGGCCCATTCCTCCTGACAGAGCTGGTGTAACGGAGTCAGGTTTGTAGGCCTCCTTGCTCGCACACACTTTTTCAGTTCTGCCAGCAAATTTTCTATAGGATTGAGGTCAGGGCTTTGTGATGGCCACTTCAATACCTTGACTTTGTTGACCTTAAGCCATTTTGCCACAACTTTGGAAGTATGCTTGGGGTCATTGTCCATTTGGAAGACCCATTTGCGAACCAAGCTTTAACTTCCTGACTGATGTCTTGAGATGTTGCTTCAATACATCCACATAATTTATCTACCTCATGATGCCATCTATTTTGTGAAGTGCACCAGTTCCTCCTGCAGCAAAGCATCCCCACAACATGATGCTGCCACCCCTGCCCTTCACGGTTGGGATGGTGTTCTTCAGCTTGCAAGCCTCCCCCTTTTTCCTCCAAACAAAACGATGGTCATTATGGCCAAACAGTTCTATTTTTGTTTCATCAGACCAGAGGACATTTCTCCAAAAAGTACGATCTTTGTCCCCATGTGCAGTTGCAAACCATAGTCTGGCTTTTTTTATGGCGGTTTTGGAGCAGTGGCATCTTCCTTGCTGAGCGGCCTTTCAGGTTATGTCGATATAGGACTCGTTTTACTGTGGATATAGATACTTTTTTACCCGTTTCCTCCAGCATCTTCACAAGGTCCTTTGCTGTTGTTCTGGGACTGATTTGCACTTTTGGCACCAACGTACCTAGGAGACAGAATGCGTCTCCTTCCAGAGCGGTATGAAGGCAGCTTGGTCCCATGGTGTTTATACTTGCATACTATTGTTTGTACAGATGAACGTGGTACCTTCAGGCGTTTGGAAATTGCTCCCAAGGATTAACCAGACTTGTGAAGGTCTACATTTTTTTCCTGAGGTCTTTTCTTTTGATTCTGATTTATTTTGATTTTCCCATGATGTCAAGCGAAGAGGCACTGAGTTTGAAGGTAGGCCTTGAAATACATCCACAGTTACACCTCCAATTGACTCAAATTATGTTAATTAGCCTATCAGAAGCTTCTAAAGTCATGACATAATTTTTGTGAATTTTCCAAGCTGTTTAAAGGCACAGTCAACTTAATGTATGTAAACTTCTGACCCACTGGAATTGTGATGCAGTGAATTAGAAGTGAAATAATCTGTAAACAATTGTTGGAAAATTGACTTGTGTCATGCACAAAGTAGATGTCCTAACAGACTTGCCAAAACTATAGTTAATAACAAGAAATGTGTGGAGTGGTTGAAAAACAAGTAATGACTCCAACCTAAGTGTATGTAAACTTCGACTTCATCTGTACTATATGAGTCTGCAGCTTTGTAACTCGACCATGCGGTGTCATTTTGCTGTATTAATATGCCTTTCCACTGACCTAATGATGATGGCATTATCAATGTGAAAGGATTTATTTTTCAAAACACATTTCATGACTGAAATGACAGTTTTATATGTAGGCTTATACTCGGGCGTTACTTCTGGTTCTTCTTCTTCTGGTTCTGCTCTGCTGCTGTTCTTTTCAAATGGAAATGGGATCCTAATATACACAGTGTACAAAACCTTAGGAACAAATATTTCCATGACATAGACTGACCAGGTAAATCCAGGTGATGTCACCTGTCAAATCAGTGTAGATGAAGAGGAGGAGAAAGGTTAAAGAAGGATTTTTAAACCAGTGAGACATTTGAGACATTGATCGTGTATGTGTGCCATTCAGAGGGTGAATAGGCGAGACAAAAGATTTAAGAGCCTTTGAACGGGGTATGGTAGTAGGTGTCAGGAGCCCAGGTTTGAGTGTGTCAAGAACTGCAATGCAGTGTCCACCATGGTCCACCACCCAAATGACATCCAGCCAACATGACACAACTGTGGGAAGCATTGGAGTCAACATGGGCCAGCATCCCTGTGGAATGCTTTTGACACCTTGTAGAGTCCATGCCCCGACAAATTGAGGCTGTTCTGAGGGCAAAATGGGGTGCAACTAAATATTAGGAAAGTGTTCCTAATGTTTTGTACTCAGTGTAAATGCTTATAGCGTCTGTGAGCCCACTCAATCTGACAAAAGCACTGGAAGAGCAATAGCTAGGACGTAGATGCACAAGTTTCACCGCTGAAGCTAGGATGATTCATCATTTCAAGCTTGAGCTGGGACACAAACACTTTTCTGTCACTCATGTAGAAGAACAAGTATGCAAATGAAATAACACTTTAAATGGGCATTCATAACTACAGTGTATCTCCATCTCTTCTCTCAGTGACAGCATTAAGGGAGACAAAACATAGCTGAGGACAGGGCTGTCACCAACTCGGACTATCCATTCAGTCAAACCAAAGGCAATATTCCTGATATATCCCGATAAGTCCATTGAATTGCACAATAATCTGCTGCATGGAGAACAAAGGAATCAGCATCTGATGTTTAGCGTAAAGAAGTTACATGAAAACAGTGCCATTCTGTTAAACAGAGACAGAACCAACGTGGACATTCCTTCAGCATTGCAACATCCCCTTCCAGGCTTTACTGAGCTGGCTGAGGATCAAGAGAATACTTTCCCTTCTTACTTTTCCGTCTAGCAGATACAGGTATATCTTCTATCCCTCTATCCTCTACCCCTCTCTCACAGAGCATGATATGATACTGCCTGCCCGGTTGTTGGACGGAAAGCAGATTACCTCAACCTGGATTTGGAACAGGGAACACTTTTCCATCTTACAACATCCAGATATGTAAATTAATACTCTGATGGTGACTTAGCTGTGAAATGTAAGAATAAAACCACCAGGCATTTAATTATCTCTGAACTGGACTGAACTGAAGAGCTGGAAATGACCAACTGGGACCACAGAGAACCAGTGTGATGCCGAGCAGGCACCAACACCAACATGGAGACAGACAGATCTTCAAGGCACTGAGAAAATGGATAACTACAGTGTACCCTCATTTTTTTCTCTGATTCTGGTTTTAAAACCTCAATAACTTTCCTAGAGCGATGAGTCATGATGAGACTCGGAGAGCTGCGTGTCATACCGATGCAGATGGTGTAATTAATTAACAACATAGCTAGCCCTTGGCAATGGTAGCCTCTCACCATCATGTCTTAAATGTGGTCATGTTGCGGTCACTAAATGCACTTTACTACTTCAAAAACAAGTGTTTTCATACTATGAGAGAGAAAGAGACTCAGACAAGCACTGGCAGAGAGAGAGAGGGAGAGAGAAAGGGAACAAAAGAGCAGGGGAGAGAGCTAGTACTGTGTGTCTGACAGTGTGCTAGCTCTGTTAGGATATTAAATAGGTCAGCACTAACTAGTAGATTAGCGACATCTCCCAGGCAACCAGGCCAGGCTCAATGGCAACAGACCGTTGTGAGACCTCGTACAGCCAGCCAGCCTCAGAGAGAGAGGGAGGCCCAGGCCTTGGAGCAGAGTTAATACACTGGACACACTGGTGATTCAACCTGAAAGCCACAGGGACTGGGTCAACACACACACTTAACAGCCTCTCTCTGCCCAGCAACCTAATAACACACCATTTCCCGTCAACTGAGAAAAGGTCAGGAGAGGCTGAATGGCTGAATCTGTTCCTCTTTTCAAGTTTATCGGTTGGACTGAATGCACAGTAGCAAGCAAAATATGTGGACACCTATAAGTACCTAGGTGTCTGGCTAGACTGCAAACTCTCCTTCCAGACCCATATCAAACATCTCCAATCGAAAATCAAATCAAGAGTCGGCTTTCTATTCCGCAACAAAGCCTCCTTCACTCACGCTGCCAAGCTTACCCTAGTAAAACTGACTATCCTACCGATCCTCGACTTCGGCGATGTCATCTACAAAATTGCTTCCAACACTCTTCTCAGCAAACTGGATGCAGTTTATCACAGTGCCATCCGTTTTGTCACTAAAGCACCTTATACTACCTACCACTGCGACTTGTATGCTCTAGTCGGCTGGCCCTCGCTACATATTCGTCGCCAGATCCACTGGCTCCAGGTCATCTACAAGGCCATGCTAGGCAAAGCTCCGCCTTATCTCAGCTCACTGGTCACGATGGCAACACCCATCCGTAGCACGCGCTCCAGCAGGTGTATCTCATTGATCATCCCTAAAGCCAACACCTCATTCGGCCGCCTTTCGTTCCAGTACTCTGCTGCCTGTGACTGGAACGAATTGCAAAAATCGCTGAAGTTGGAGACTTTTATCTCCCTCACCAACTTCAAACATCAGCTATCTGAGCAGCTAACCGATCGCTGCAGCTGTACATAATCTATTGGTAAATAGCCCACCCATTTTCACCTACCTCATCCCCACAGTTTTTATTTATTTACTTTTCTGCTCTTTTGCACACCAATATCTCTACCTGTACATGATCATCTGATCATTTATCACTCCAGTGTTAATCTGCAATATTGTAATTATTCGCCTACCTCCTCATGCCTTTTGCACACATTGTATATAGACTCCCCTTTTTTCTCTACTGTGTTATTGACTTGTTAATTGTTTACTCCATGTGTAACTCTGTGTTGTCTGTTCACACTGCTATGCTTTATCTTGGCCAGGTCGCAGTTGCAAATGAGAACCTGTTCTCAACTAGCCTACCTGGTTAAATAAAGGTGAAATAAAAAATAAAAATAAAATAAAAAGTGATCTATTTCTGACCATTTCAAATAAACACAGAACGCCTACCTGGATATAAAACAAACGCACCTATTCATTCAAATAAATTCATATCTTGTGTTCAGTTAAGCCAACTTAGCTAGTACCGTTGTATAGTATACCTATTTAAATTGAACGTAACAAAAATAAACTGTTGAGACAGACAGACAGTCTTCAGAACAGGCCTCACCTTGTGCTCTGGAGTAGATGGTGACTGAGCCGTTCACTAGGCCAGTGTATAAACACTGCTTCTTGTGTACCAGGCTGGTCACGGTAGACTTGTCTGGGGTGAAGAAGTGTTGTAGACGGACCTTCTTGGATCTCTGGCTGCTCTTATAGACTATGATGCTACAGAGAAAGACAAGCGACAGGAACATTAAATATGATCATGTTCTGCATATTGACTTTTCCACTTTTTTTTTAACGTTACAGCCTTATTCTAAAATGGATTAAATTGTTTTTAGAAATGTTTAGAAAAGTATTCAGACCCTTTAATTAGTACATTGTTGAAGTACCTTTGGCAGCGATTACAGCCTTGAGTCTTCTTGTGTATGACGCTACAAGCTTGGCACACCTGTATTTGGAGAGTTTCTCTGTAGGTCCTCTCAAGCGTTGTAAGGTTGGTTGGGGAGTTTCTCTGGTCTCTGAGGTCACTGGTCTCTCCAGAGATTTTCGATCTCTCTGTACTTTGCTCCGTTCATCTTTCCCTCAATCCTGACTAGCCTCCCAGTCCTTGCTGCTGAAAACATTCACACAGCATGATGCTGCCAGGTGTGACGCTTGGCATTCAGATCAAAGAGTTCAACCTTGGTTTCATCAGACCAAACCACCTTTAGGTGCCTCTTGGCAAACTCCAAGCGAGCGGTCATGCCATTTACTGAGGAGTGGCTTCTGTCTGACCACTCTACCATAAAGGCCTGATTGGTGGAGTGCTGCAGAGATGGTTGTCCTTCTGGAAGGGTCTCCCATCTCCAAAGAGGAACTCTGGAGCTCTGTCAGAGTGACCATCGGGTTTTTGGTCACCTCCCTGACCAAGGCCACCTCCCTGACCAATCGGGGGAAAGTCCCGGAAACAATGGAAATGGAAACAGGATGCACCTGAGCTCAATTACGAGTCTCATAGCAAAAGGTCTGAATACTTATGTAAATAAGGTAGCTGTTTTTTTATTTATTTGTATACATTTGCAAAAAAAATCCAAAAACCTGCTTTAGCTTTGAAATGATTGGGTATTATTTTGTGTAGATTGTTGTGGAAAAACATTTACTTAATCCATTTTAGAATAAGGCTGTAATTTGGAAAAATTCAAGGGGTCTGAATACTTTCCGATTGCACCGCATGAGGAAATTATAATACAATCAAATCATTAAATCAGTTGATTTATTTTGATACCTGTGTATTGCAGTTGAGGTGAAGACCAGTTGTAGGCTTACAGTAAGTTTGTTAATTAGGCTTGTGGATGTAAACCCACACATACCTGCCCTCCTCCATGCCCAGACAGACTGTGGGGGCATCACTGGTCTTCCCTGCTGAGGAGTGATTATTTTCGGGGTTCCCCTCCCCGTTCTCCTGGGTCCTCTGCTCCATGGGTACGTACGCCATACACAGGATCCGTGACTCAACATTGAAGCACTCTGTCACTTTGGGGCTGGAGTTTTGCATGGCTACGATGGCTATCTGACCCATCTGATTGGTGCAGCTCGCCACCTGAACAGGGATAGGAGTAGTAACATTTAGGAGTTTTTCCTTACCACATGACCTGACCAGGAAAGATCCCATGCCCTAGCTAGGAAATAAAAGCCTTTTACAGAGCAACAATCACAACAACAAACTGTTACAATGCTTCTAACCACTCCAGCAGCAAGCCGCACAGCTGACTGAGCAGTAGGAGCTTAGAGAGGGACAGAATGGCCCTCTCAATCCAGGCCAACAGTGAGTCATTTACAATGGAAAAGTGTGAGCTTTCATTGAGAATGGGAACAGTCCATCACTGGAGGACATTGGGAGTCAAAGTATTGTGAATGTTTTATCACTGTCTGAAGTAAATACACACAGCTAAGAGGCACTAAACTGATTCATACAGTAAACATACCACTGGTTCAGAATTACAGCTCATGAATGAAAGGGCCTCTGTTCAATTATTCATATAAATCTCAGTGTGAGTGGAAGAAAGCTTTTTTATAGCTGATGATGAGTAAGATGTCTACTCTCAACACTTGCATAAGCGACAGTATGTATCTGTTGTTATATGGCCTAGTGGTTAGAGCTTTGGACTAGTAACCGAAAGGTTACTCCCCGAGCTGACAAGGTAAAAATATGTCGTTCTGCCCCTGAACAAGGCAGTTAACCTGCTGTTCCTAGGCCGTCATTGAAAATAAGAATTTGTTCTTAACTGACTTGCCTAGTTAAATAAAGGTAAAATACAATGAAGCACATGGGTGTCCATACTGCACAAAGAAAATTAAACCTCCAGGTGTCCTTACCCACACACAGCCGTGTCCCAGAGCAGGGGTGTCTGCTGTGCTCTCTATGTTGATGTGGGGCTCAGGGTTATGGACCGCACACTCCACCTGACAGAGACAGAGGGAACAGACACAGGTTTCACATCACATGTGTATGGAGTTTGTAGTAATTTCCTACATGGCATTGTAACAAATGATTCATGCAGCCATGGGATATGGACTCTGTAACTTTGCCCACGGCTCAGAGAGAAGGAGGCCGTGTGGGGGAGCGGAGGCTCACCTTGAACTCCTGTAGTTTGGACATGACCACAGGCATCTGCCTGAGCAGGAGAGGATGTTTCTGCTTCTTGATCTGGTTACCATCATCCTCTGCAAAGAACCAGCCCTGCAGGTTGTCCTCCTCTGTTAACACACACACACACACACTTAAAGAAGAACACTATGTCCAGTGTGGAGCGATCCTAAATTCCAACCGGTAAATTTTTCCAAATATGTTACAGAACACCTGATTCTATAATCTATACACCCGTTCCAGGCTTTATAACTTAATGATCCATTTTACAGAGGGGACCACAGAACTGGAAAAGTGAATTTGAACTAATGATATTCACTCACTAAACATGGATTTTTAAATAGCCATTGCTATGCAACTGAACGTGGATTTTGGAAGTGAGCCACGAAGCCAGGGGCAGTTTGAACATCTCCAAGTGGAAAAAGGGTAGAGAGGCTGTCCCTCTGCATACACCTACTACAGTGTCCTATGGAACTGCAAAGGCACAGAGACAGTGGAGACAAGCAATAGGGAACACAAAGTATCCAACGTCCACAGACAGCATTGGGTCTGTGATTGTGACTGAGGCCAGATTAGACATACCCAGAGCAAGCTTGGCCATCTGCAGGTTACTGATCCATGACTGTTTGATGGCAGGAGAGAACGTATTGAACACTGCACTGAAGTATGTGGGCCTGCCAGATCTGCCCAGAGGAGAGAGAGAGAGAGAGAGAGAGGGGAGGCATAGAGAGAGAGAGAGAGAGAGAGAGAGAGAGAGGGAGGGGAGGCATAGAGAGAGAGCGAGAGAGAGAGGGGAGGCATAGAGCGAGAGCGAGCGAGAGAGAGAAAGAGAGGGGAGGCATAGAGAGAGCGAGAGAGAGAGTGTGTTGATACAGTGACAGGATCCATTATACAGTGTGTTGCTCAGAGCCCACTCAGTGCATTGAAATATAACACTGGGGTGTATTCCAAAATGTTGGTATGGTAGGAGTGAATGAACATGAGTAAATAAATGCTGATTTTAAGTCAGTGCACTACTTTTCTGCACTATTTCCAAAGATTTATGCAACTGCTCAGTGATCCTGATTTTGAATACAGCCCACATATCTCCCACATCCCCAGATGACCAGATGACACAGAGGAACAACACAGTGCTGTCAGAGGAACCTAAGAGCTGAAGGGACATGTGATCCTGCTCTCTGACAGCAGACAGGGCTGTGAATATTTCAAGACAACAATTATTACAACAGCTAAGAACAGCCAACATAAATACCACATCACAGAAGGATCTCTCTGGCATGCAACTTCCTGTTCACTCCCTCTCTCCATCTGTCTCTCTCTCTCTCTGGAGTGTTGTTTTTAGATGTGGGCGATCAGAGAGGAATGAGAGCAGCAGAGTTGTATCTCTAAACGTGATGCCCTGCGGTCTCAGGGGTCAGTGTAAGTAAACAAGGTGCTGGTTAGGTCCAGAAGGGACCATGTGAAGGGAGGGAGTACTCTCCTATAGTAATGAGTTGATGAAACAGCTGCACTGTCTTCTCTGAGGAGATAAACGCACTGCTCCACAGCAGAAAGCACAGAGCTCTAACAGACTAAATCATACCCCTGAGATCAGACTAGAACAAAGTTAAAGTTGTTACCACCGTGACAGTAACACACTGTGCTTATTCCTGAATGGTGAGAGGAGACCGTGAGGGAGTGAGGACATAGGGGCCTAACCTAGTGTGTGAGAGAGAGACAGCAGTGTGGTGGGAGTGAGGTCTATGTGTGAGAGAGAGACAGCAGTGAGGTCTATGTGTGAGAGAGAGACAGCAGTGTAATGGGAGTGAGGTCTATGTGTGAGAGAGAGACAGCAGTGTGGTGTGAGTGAGGTCTATGTGTGAGAGAGAGACAGCAGTGTAATGGGAGTGAGGTCTATGTGTGAGAGAGAGACAGCAGTGTGGTGTGAGTGAGGTCTATGTGTGAGAGAGAGACAGCAGTGTGGTGTGAGTGAGGTCTATGTGTGAGAGAGAGACAGCAGTGTGGTGTGAGTGAGGTCTATGTGTGAGAGAGACAGCAGTGTGGTGTGAGTGAGGTCTATGTGTGAGAGAGAGACAGCAGTGTGGTGTGAGTGAGGTCTATGTGTGAGAGAGAGACAGCAATGTGGTGTGAGTGAGGTCTATGTGTGAGAGAGAGACAGCAGTGTGGTGTGAGTGAGGTCTATGTGTGAGAGAGAGACAGCAGTGTGGTGGGAGTGAGGTCTATGTGTGAGAGAGAGACAGCAGCGTGGTGTGTAAGACACTGACTTGTCCGGTTTGCCAGGCAGCTGCAGCTGGATCCTACAGCGGTCTGCAGCCCGGATCTCTTCCTCCTTCTTCAGGATGAGACGCTGCAGACCTGACACCCAATCATGGGCCACCGCAGGGTTAACGTTCTAGAGGAGAGAGGGATAGAGGGATGGGAAAGAGCCAGAGAGAGACAGATAAAGTATTAACACAAGACACTGCTTAAACCACAGCCCCATAATGTCAAGCTAGATCTATAACAGCCTTCAATCATGCCATTGGGCGAGCAGAGATTGACTCCACACACCAGCTCTTCCAAATTGACCACAAAAGCCCCCCTCTGTCTTGTGTGTGTGTGTGAGACACACATGTCTCTCTGTGTGCCTCTGGCCTGTTCTCTGCTCCCCCACCACTTTCAGACAGACAGAAACATGTCTTTCTGTGTGCCTCTGTCCTGTTCTCTGCCTCTGACAGACACATCTCTGTGTGCTCTGTCCTGTTCTCTGCACCCCCACCACTCTCAGACAGACACATGTCTCTCTGTGTGCCTCTGTCCTGTTCTCTGCACCCCCACCACTCTCAGACAGAAACATGTCTCTCTGTGTGCCTCTGTCCTGTTCTCTGCACCCCCACCACTCTCAGGCAGACAGAAACATGTCTCTCTGTGTGCCTCTGGCCTGTTCTCTGCTCCCCCACCACTTTCAGACAGACAGAAACATGTCTCTCTGTGTGCCTCTGTCCTGTTCTCTGCACCCCCACCACTCTCAGACAGAAACATGTCTCTCTGTGTGCCTCTGTCCTGTTCTCTGCACCCCCACCACTCTCAGGCAGACAGAAACATGTCTCTCTGTGTGCCTCTGGCCTGTTCTCTGCTCCCCCACCACTCTCAGACAGAAACATCACTAACACTGGCTAGTTGAGTCTCACATCCCAGCACGACTCAGCACTGTCTGCCCCCCAGATCAAAACCTCAGGGCCACATTTGTATATGCGGCTCACCTGGTAGTTTCCCTTGAGGCTTCCGATCATGCTGGAGATCTGGTTGACCAGGCTGAGGTCGTGGATGAGGTTCTGCAGGTCCTGGTACAGCTGGCCTGGACCCATGTACAGCTTATCTGAGAGGAGGGACAATGTCAAGTCAATAAACTATCATGTAATTGTCAACAGAGAACTGCATTATTACCAAATAAAGTTGGTAGTAGTAGTAAGTTCTGATTCACAAAGCTGAGCCCATATCCCATCTGAACCCACTGACCCAACAATATGAGCCATACAAATCTCAAAGGCAATTATTGTGCATTGAAAGCAGGAGGTAAAATAAGACACACTGCCAGACAAAGTCAGTCTGTTTCCCAACTTGGCATGGCTCTGAACCGTGTGTGTGTGTGTGTGTGTGTGTGTGTGTGTGTGTGTGTGTGCGTTGGAAATGAGTACCGTTACCCAACGGCAGTTTCCTGGTGTTAAACTTCCCTCTATTGCGCTAGCGTGTGTGTGTTTCTTTGTAGATGTGCCCTGCCTAACCGAACCAACAGGCCAGTGAAGTAAGGGATTATTGTGTTTCTGTGCGTCCAGCTCGGGACAATGGGCTGCTTTGTTTGTCAGCGCTCAGCCTGTATATCAGGAAGAGACACAGACAGAGAGCCAGACTCCTCAGAGAGAGAAAGAGGAGAGGCCCCCTGTAGGCTCTGCCAGCACATAGCCTTCTCTCAAGGCTGTAACTCGAATTAAACCTGCAGCACTGAGGACCCTCCTCATCTTTCAGACACGTCTGCCAACAAGTCATCGTACAGTAGGATTTGCAGCATATGGTACTGTCAGCTAACAAGTAAGAAGGCAAGCTCTTAAAGATGATTTCACCATATGACTTTTCAAGTTAAATGTGGTCTACCACTCTCATTAGGCAGCACATTGGAACTGGGAGGGGGTTAATGTGAACGGGAATCTCTGGCGCCAGGATTCCTGGAGCTCCCTCTGGTTTTGCCAGTCTACTTTCTGTGGGGTCTATAATGGCCCTTCACACTGCCTGTAGTGTTCCAGCTCCATGGCAACCACTCCATTCTTCCCCAGGGCTGCCAAGAGAGGACACTCAGAGAAACTTCCACGCCGTTTGACATGCACTAAGTACTTCACCTAGGTGGTGGTCACACTGGAGACAGAAAGAGTCATTCAGAAAAGGATACTTCAGATTGTAAGTTTACATGCATAAGCTAATTCAGAGACGTTCTCTTCATCATGTACCAAGATATCATTCCACTTCTGAATATGTCCAGGTCACAGAGTATCATTGAACTGTTTTACTGTTACAGACATTGTGTTGGGTTGAAAGCAATTTGAAAAGTTTATGGTTGACAATAACAATTTGTCCTAGCTTCAGAAGCATGTTAAACATTTCTGTTCTATTGAGCTAATTGTCTTGTCTAATGAAGTTAAAATATTCCCGCCTCATTGGTCTTCATTTTTATTTTATTTAACTAGGCAAATCAGTTAAGAAAGAATTCTTATTTTACAATGACGGCCTACCCCGGCCAAACCCTCCCCTAACCCGGACGACGCTGGGCCAATTGTACGCCGCACTATGGGACTCCTGATCACGACCGATTGTAATACAGCCCGGGATCGAACCAGGGTTTGTAGTGATGCCTCTGGCACTGAGATGCAGTGCCTTAGACCCCTGTGCCACTCAGGAGCACTATGATGTCTTTGTGTGCTTGGAACCCGGTCAAGGCAGAATCACTGAATAAGCTTCAGTCATGGGGCGGCAGAGTAGCCTAGTGGTTAGAGCATTGGACTAGTAACCGAAAGGTTGCAAGTTCAAATCCCCGAGCTGACAAGGTACAAAATCTGTCGTTCTGCCCCTGAACAGGCAGTTAACCCACTGTTCCTAGGCCGTCATTGAAAATAAGAATTTGTTCTTAACTGACTTGCCTAGTAAAATAATTTTAAAAAATGCTCATTGGCTTGTCATCCATGGTATTTCTGCAGGCCATCATTCAACTCTATGACTATAGATATTATATGTTCTGACAAACAATTAAAATATTCCACAATGAGACTGAGCACCATGGACAAGCTGAACCTGACCTGTTGAGCAGTCATCTCTTCTGGTGGTCCCAATTAGCAACAGACATGAGGCAAGCAAACAGACGAGCAGAGCACAGGAAACTGTGACATCATACGCTGGACCGTTTTTTCATTGCCTCCAGTAGGCAGGTCACCAGTTGCTTTGACAGAACATACTGGACTACGGAGGGAGGGAGAGAAGCTGAGAGTGAGGGTTTTTCCCACTTAAAATGCCTGGCCAGAACAGACACACAGAGAGGACTGACTAGGAGGAAAATGTCATCAGTATTGAATAAATGATATGGGTCATAGACAAAATATGGGGGAGTGACATGGCCTGATCCATTTCTGTCAGGTAAAAATGACCATATCCTAATGTAATGTTTTCCATTCTAGCTCCATGTCCCAATTTAATTAGCTAACATTACTGAGCTGAACCAGACTGCTGTCCAGTCCATATGGATCTCCTAAGAGCAATAGGTTACTGGATGTATATATAGGAGTCTAACCTAGCTCAGGACTAGACACCTGGCTAGGAATATGCCTGCCTGACTGTCAGCCCAGGGTCCAGATGCTTTAGTTGACTGTCTTTAGCCCCCATCAGGCCGTCTGTGGATGGGAATAGAGGGCAGATGGAGAGGTGACGGGTGGGTGAGTGGGTAAGAGGCTTTGGGGAGGAGAGGGGACGGGGGTTGGCAGTTGGGCAGTGGAGGAGAGGGAAGAGAGGAAAGGTTGCTTATCCCCTGGCATTTCAATGAGTAAGAGGATGAGAGGAAAACAAGAAATGGCCCATATGTTCAACTTTACTCCGGGTCCTTAACAATATGGATGGAGAGTAGTACTGTACAGTAGATCACTAATGGACTCTTAAATAACACAGGCTTACGCACGACGACATCCATTTACAGGCTAGACGGTCATCCTCTTCTCAGCATGTGGGTCAAAAGGCATGGCTATTACACTATAAAGCCATTTGTAATCAGAGGCTTTACTCTGATTTTTGAAGTCAAAGAGTGAAGTCAGTGACCCTGCAGCAAAGAGTGGAGCAACTTATTAGTTGTATTACAGAGGGTATGGCCTACTGTACAGAGACGTGTATATATATATATACATACACACACACACACACATAAAAATATGCCATTTCCATCTACAATAGTCATTTACCACATTAACAATGTCTACACTGTATTTCTGATCAATTTGATGTTATCTTAATGTACTTTTTTTTTTTGCTTTTCTTTCAAAAACAAGGAAATGTCTAAGTGACCCCAAACTGTTGAACGGTAGTGTATATATATATATATATATATATATATATATATATGGAATGAGTTTCTCTGGCTTTATATACAGACGACTGGAGTAGATCACACTTGCACCACAGATGGGACTGAGGAACAGAAGTCTGCATCAGAGGGCTTGGTGTAAGGGAAAAAGCCTGCCACGTCAAAGCCTGCCATGCACAGGAAACGACTGTCACCTCTGTTCATAACCTCTAGCAAAAAATATCAAATATCAACATAGTTACTCCATAGCTATTACAGCATCCACCATGCCTTCCCCAGTGGGTGTACTGCTGTCACCACCTGAACACAAGCTAAATGAAAAGCACACTAATGTACCATTGCATTCCCCATTACCGACGCCTGGTTTGTAGTCAGGGTGAATGTTCTTTACTAAAAAAAAGCAACTGCCTGGTTATGATCACAAACCATACAGTCTGATTATGATGGTAGCATTGTTTCCAATAAGGAGTTTAAAGGAGCGGCCATGACGAGCAGCTGCCAGAGCAGGCCAGGGGAAAGAGTGAAGTCAGTGACCCTGCAGCAGAGAGTGGAGCTGGCTGCTTAAAGACTCACCACAGTCTCTCTGGAACAATTTTCAAACGTCTCTCAGTGGTTCGAGATGGAAAGCCTGGCACACAGAAAATGATGGCTAAACATTTGTTGTTGGTGTGTCAAATGAATTAATAAGCTACTTTTACTCCTTGTTATTGAGTGTGGTCCTGCAACACTATAATCTGAGAAGGAGAGCCCCCCATGTTTCATCCAACAGTAACATCAGGTAGTCATGTAGTGCTTGTACTGTAGTGTTGATCTGAGCCCACTGGGAACAGTAATAATCTAGAACTCATTCATATTTCAGGGAGGGGGGTGTTGAAACATAATCAGCACTAAGAGGAAATTGTATTGATTTTACACACAGCAGAAGGTATTGCTGCTTGTACTGTGCTGTATATGCATTGTACAGCCACTGTGCAGAGTAATGCATATTATTTCAAAGTATACAACGGGTGGGTCTAATCCTGAATGTTGATTGGTTAAAACCATATTCCAGCCAATGTCTGTTCCACAACTTACCACCGGCTAAATCTATGACGTTAAAATGCCTATTTACTCTGTTCTATCTGACTGTGCAATCCACTGTCTCATCAGCCCAGCCAGGCACTTTATAATCTTGATCTCCACTGTAAAAAGCATCTAGACATTATCTCACATTTCTTTTAGACTAACATTTAGATTTCAACAGCGAATATTTGTATGAACCTTGATGTCTGTCTCTCCGACATTTGCAACATTATTTCAATATTCCAATTCTATCTCCAGCTGTCCCATAGTAAATAACGTGTTGAGAGTCGGGACGAGACAGACAAGCAGGCAGCGTTTTTCAACCAGTCGAAATCATAAATCAGCTGGCATCATATTTATGGATATATACAAAGGAATGTCAAATGAAAAAAGGTCAAACAAAATGAAGTGCAGCTAGTTTGCTGTTCTTTCCAGCTTCAGTTTGAAGTGATTGTGTTACTGTAGCTGTGTTGTTGGCTAACTCCTCTGAACAACAGTGTCCTGAATGGTGAGCACATTTTCTATGCCAGGCGAAATCGTGCCTCATTAGCTCATTGTTATGGAAGTATCCAAATAAATGTCTCTGGAAATCAGCTTAAACAAATGCAAATGCAGCTACTGTTGTTATTCTGGCTGCACTGTTTGATGTGACAGTAAGTTAGCCATAGTTGGCTGGCTGGCTAGAAAGGGATAAGAAGGTTGCCAGCCAGTATGGCAATGGAACATTTATAAAGAACGACCATAGATACAGAACAAAAAGACTGAACGACTGGGTTGTGTCTCTGGCAACCAAACTGATAGAACAAACGACCACCCGGCTTGGGTAGCAACCCTAGAATTGTGTCGGGACTATATCGTGTGGAAGGATGAAATAGTATGAATAAATTCATCAAAATAATTTTTTTAATGAAAATATGTCAATCATTATTTGAATATGTTGATAACCCATGGAATAAAAGTGATAGTGCCCTCGAAGCCGGTGTTTGGAGGATATATTGGCACGGTTTGCAGGCCCTTGGCACGGTTTGCAGGCCCTTGGCACGGTTTGCAGGCCCTTGGCACGGTTTGCAGGCCCTCGTCTTCGTCTCGTCTTCTCCTGCATTATTACTTTTTTTACATTCTTTTTTTATTTAACTAGGCAGGTCAGTTAAGAACACATTTGTATTTACAATGACGGACTACCCCGGACAAACCCTATCCCGGACAACGCTGGGCCAATTGTGCGCTGCCCTATGGGACTCCCAATCTTGGCCGGTTGTGATACAGCCCGGAATCGAACCAGGGTCTGTAGTGACGCCCCTAGCACTGGGATGCAGTGTCGTAGACCACAGGCCTCACATTCTTCTATTTATGATTAATTGTGGGGTCATGATGAAACGATGTCACAAATCAGGGTTTGTGCCTTTGGGGGGGGGCTCTTAACTACATCTTATCCACATCTTACTCTTTTCCCAATACTAAGCAGGTGACAGATCTCTGTGGTTGCGAATCATTGGGACGTACTTGGTTTGGCATTGATGATCACCTTCTCTCCAGAGTGGGGTTGTGGGGTGAAGCGGCTGTTGTCACCCATGTCTTCACTGGAGCCAAACTCTACTACGTCCACAAAGCTCAGAGGGACACTCCACTTCAGCAGGAACTTCTGACCCAGGGCGGCGTTGCCACTACCACTGCCATCCACACTGCACCTGGATACATAGGAGAAGGACAGGCAGAGGACTAATGAATTTCCTCACAGGGACCAATAAAGGTTTCTTCAACCAATATTACATTTATCGAGTGTATTCCTCACGGATACAGAGGGGATCAGAAAGTTAACTGATTCACCATCGTAAGGTATGTGCTATGGTATGTATATGGTATGTCACATCAAAGCGGGGCAAACTCTTTTGAAAATGGCATGACTGTATTGTAAGATTTAGACTGTACTTCATGCATGACTGGTTCCACAGTTATCATGTCGCCCTATTGGCACTTGACAGCCTGGGCAGAGAGCTCCTGTAAATATTGAATCATTATGTTTTTTTGTATGAATCATTTCACTTTTTGTTTATGAATAGCCAAACAAGTACAGATTTACTCTGGATTACATTTTGTTTGATGCCTAAGAATGAATGGCAAATCAGCATTTCAAGATGGCTAGCTAACAATGCTAGCTAGCCGCTTTAATTTGACTATGTCGGCCTATATTGGGATGTTTCTACAGTCTCCTTGATCCAACGGGGGGCCGACGGTGGCGAGCTTTCAGTGAGGAATTCATCGCTCCAGAGCATTCCTCCAAAGTTATGAGTGTTCTGTATGCTGAGTGAGTGCATGGGGAGAAAAGAAACTGCATCAATCTCGTTCCACAAGTGTCCTACCACACAGAGAAGACGCTGGCTGCGAGACACCATGAGGTAGACTCCTGCCCCCGGATGTCCTGATCTGGTTGCTCAGCTACCACTGTTCACCACCTGTACCTGCACCTCGCCCTGCTCAAGATATTTATTGACTGTCGCTCCATTTGTTGCTCATGTCATTCATATTTTTATTGATGTTGTTTTGCTTTTTAAGCACCTTGAGATTTGTTTACCTGTATGTACTGTGTACTGCAAATCAGCTTTTAGCTTCCAAGTACGGCCTACTTGTAAAAATGTAATAAACTACTACTACTACTTTATAAAGCGTATAGATCCTCATGTCAGAGCCAGTGGCCAGTAGCTAGTGTGGTGAGGTACAGTATAATTACAGGACACAGGCTCCTCCACTGGAAGCTGATCAGAATCATACCCAGAGAGGATGCTCCCTCCAACTGTGGGTAGAAACCCTGACCAGGGTGAGTACCGTGTCTGGTGCTGGTGCTTTGGGTCTTACCGGACGTTGGGCGTGGCACACATGAGCACGTCGTTGAGCAGGAAAAGGCGTCGCTCCTTGGTCTTGATCACCTCTCCGTGGTCGTTGTAGACCGTCTCCACTATGTCATCAGAGCGAATCAGGTAGCGGCTGCCATTACTCAGAAGCTGATGGGTAAGGGAGAGAGACCAAGAGGTCAGATACAATATATGGTCTCGACGGTCTTCCCCTAGGTTAATTTATGATTTATGTCAATGTGCTTTGGCAAAGTGGGTGGGGTTATATCCTTCCTGTTTGGCCCTGTCCGGGGGTATCATCGGATGGGGCCACAGTGTCTCCTGACCCCTCCTGTCTCAGCCTCCAGTATTTATGCTGCAGTAGTTTGTGTCGGGGGGCTATGGTCAGTCTGTTATATCTGGAGTACTTCTCCTGTCTTATCCGGTGTCCTGTGTGAATTTAAGTATGCTCTCTCTAATTCTCTCTTTCTTTCTCTCTCTCGGAGGACCTGAGCCCTAGGACCATGGCTCAGGACTACCTGACATGATGACTCCTTGCTGTCCCCAGTCCACCTGGCCGTGCTGCTGCTCCAGTTTCAACTGTTCTGCCTGCGGCTATGGAACCCTGACCTGTTCACCGGACGTGCTACCTGTCCCAGACCTGCTGTTTTCAACTCTCTAGAGACAGCAGGAGCGGTAGAGATACTCTTAATGATCGGCTATGAAAAGCCAACTGACATTTACTCCTGAGGTGCTGACTTGCTGCACCCTCGACAATCACTGTGATTACTATTATTTGACCATGCTGGTCATTTATGAACATTTGAACATCTTGGCCATGTTCTGTTATAATCTCCACCCGGCACAGCCAGAAAAGGACTGGCCACCCCTCATAGCCTGGTTCCTCTCTAGGTTTCGGCCTTTCTAGGGAGTTTTTCCTAGCCACCGTGCTTCTACACCTGCATTGCTTGCTGTTTGGCGTTTTAGGCTGAGTTTCTGTACAGCACTTTGAGATATCAGCTGATGTAAGAAGGGCTATATAAATACATTTGATTTGAATGTACATTTAAGGTACTCCCCAAAATATATAAATACATTCTGTAGATATTGCATGGAAGCAGTTTGTCCGATCCGTGTCAAGGGTGAAATGAATATGAAGATACCATTTAGTTAGTGTAGAATATACACATACTAGGATAAGGACATACAGTTTACAGATCAGTGTGCTTTTAGTTACAGTTAAGGCACTTTGCAGCATCTTTGCACACATCCATAAAATATACTGTAGATTCCATGGGGCGGTTGTTTGCTCTTGTGGGCAGATAAACAGACAAATAATTAGACAGTAGGGAATATTGATGCCTCCGTATCAGGCTCAGAGCCATCTCCTGCATATTGCCAGATTTGTGGATAGATGGTTTCTCAGTGAAGAATGTGAAACATCTACAGTCAAGGCCTCAATGCCCACACAATGGAAGAAACAATCTGTTTAAACGTTGAAATATCATCTAGTTATAGAGGACAAACACTGAGCCCCTATGGTCTGAAGAAGATCAATGGTGTGTGTGGACATGTTCAACTATACTTATGGGGACCAGAAGTCCCCACAAGAATAGTAAACAAACAAACATTTGACTAACTGGGGACATTTTGTGAATCCCCACAAGGTCAAATACTATTTCTAGGGGGTTTAGGGTTAAGGTTAGAATTAGTGTTAGAATTAAATTTAGGGTTAGGAGCTACTGTTAGTTTTAGTGTAGGGAGCTAGGGTTAGGTTTAGGGTTAAGGTTAGGTTTTGGGGTTAAGGTTAGGTTTTGGGGTTAAGGTTAGGTTTAGGGTTAAGGTTAGGGTATAGGATTTTTTTATAATGGGACTGAATTGTGTCCCCCCACAAGGTTAGTTATACAAGACTGTGTGTGTTTGTGTGTGTATGTGTTAGAGCAATACCTTGTTGAGGTAGCGTTCGTTCATGGCCTTGGCTATGTGTCTGATCTCACAGCGCTGGTCAGCCTCCCGCTTCTTCTCATTGAGCTTTTCAGCCAGGGTCTCCAGTTCTGTCAGGGCCATCTGTAGGGGCAGTCTGTCACTGTGGCCTGCTGGTGTGTTCTTCAACATGTCCTGTATCACATTGTATCACAGTCAGAACACCACAGAATAGCATAACATACTGTAACATGACATAACATCTGTAGGGGCAGTCTGTCACTGTGGCCTACTGGTGTGTTCTTCAACATGTCCTGCCATACAGCATGGAGAGATAACACATTCAGAATATAACAGAGCACCGATCACATCCAGAACATCTCTACACTGGCATTACATCAGTTTAAAACTATTCAGATTATTTCAGAAGCCCAATGGGCAGTCTAAAATGTTATCCTCAGTCAAAATAATTATGAGTGAGGATCAAATTTGAAGCACCTGAAGCAGAAGTTATTTCCCAAGAGTATGCACACTACACAGCACTCTCTCTGCATAGTGCATTCTTAACAGAGCTCTTTGGTAGTGAGTATGTGGCACCCTCTGCTGGTAGACGTGTACTATGTACTCTAGGCGCTAAGTGTGGACGTTACAGTGAAATAGATACCTGCAGCAGTAGAATGAACTGAGGGAATCTCTGGATGGGCTTCATCATGAGTCCATAGAGAGTGACCCGGTCACTGCTGGTGTCCTGACGTTGCTGTGGAGAGAGAAGAGGACAATCAATGATTGATGCCGTGCAGGGCAATCCAATACAGAACCACAAAGTGTTTTGGTTCAGTCTGAAAATCAACCCCAGGTCCCTATGCGGAGTTAGGTTTAGGATAGAGCCAGCGATGCATATTCTGCATATCTGTATTTTCACAGGAGCATACTTAAAAAATATATATATTTACATGGGGCTCTGACTGACCTTGAGGAAGTCTAGGAAGCTGGGTTTGGAGGCACACGTCTTCCTGACCACCGCCATGGCTGTGCTGAAGTTGTTCACATACTCACAGTAGGCATCCAGCACCATGGACTTGGAGAACTGGGACCCAGATATAGAGAGAGGGCGGGACAGAAAGGGGAGAGAGCAAGCCATCAACACCTCATACGAGTCCGATACAATTACAGTCAGGAATGGAATTAACATGGTACCAGACAAAGGAATGGGGTTTCCTAGGGCCAAAATAAGCTGTTAGTTGGACAGTGTATTATGAGGGTTGTTTCTGGCCAGGGATAAGAGAGAGAGGACAGTAAGGAAGAAGGCACACAGCACATGGGTCACAAATGCTGTGTCCTGCTCCTGTGTTGTGGTCATGCTTCAAACAGTAACAAACCCCAGGAAGAGGGAGAACTGGGGTTACTGGGTGAGACTTTGTTTGAAGACCCCTAACCGGGTTGCTAGGCAGTGGAGACACCAGGGTGGAGCACTTCCTCCAAGAACCCAGTGCAGCTGTGTGTGTCATGTGTGTGTGTGTGTGTGTGTGTGTGTGTCGTGTGTGTGTAATCAAGGGACTAATTCCTATAGAACGAGTCATGGTAAACTTGCACTATCGCCTCAGTCAGTGTTGTGTTCAATGGGGAAGCACAGTACAGGACATGGTGTGAGTAAAGGAATGTTTCTGTCCACTAGTTTTGACCACATGACCACTATCAAATGGTTTACTCTTCCAGCCATCTTAAAAGTGGAACTGAATCCTTCCTACAGTGGGTTCCCCAGCACTGAATTTTTCCTACACTTGTCCACCAACCCACCGAGGCTACAAAGACGTCCCCGATCATCTCCAGACTGTCCCACTCGGCCACGCGGCACGCCAGGGCGATCTGGAACAGGGCGTGGCACTGGAGAATCTCCCGGATACGATAGAATGTCACCTTCAGCTTCCTATCGCTTAGCAACCTGGGCTCAATCTCCAAAAGTGGCTTTTCATATTGCTGATAAGAGAGGATAAAGAGGATAAGGATGTGGTAGGAAATCTTTTCCTTGAGGAAATTAGAGAAATGTTATATGAAATGTTTAACTGTAAAATAACATACCTCTAAAATCCGCTTCAGTGCATCGAGATAGTTCTTCTCACTCTCTAATATGGAGCCCAGTATACACCTCCTCACCACCTGTTGTTGTGAGAGCCCCTCAGGGACGGGACTGAGCACTGGCTCCATGTTGAAGCATTCCACCTCGATGAAGAGCTCCGACTCCTCATCCTCAAAACAGGTTGACTTCCTCTCTGAGATAAACAGGAGAGACGAGGTCAGCTTAAATCAGATGAGCATCACCCAGGAGGTTAATACACATTGTTAGTGGATGATTCCCCTGTTACAATGTAAAGTGCTTGCATTTTTATCCCAGATACATCAGTGTAATTAACTGACTAGTGTGAACTAATGTTCTGTTCTTACTCTTACCGTGACAGTGGGTCTTGATATACGACCTTCCCCTTCTCACTGCTGCTTTGGTTTTCTCCAGGCCGTCTTTGGTCCCATCTCTCGCTGCCTTCACCAGCTTTTGCATCTTCATGTAACGTCAACAACAGTAAATAGCACTCAGAGCAGACAGAGAGAACAGCATGCTACTGAAGCACTTAGGGAGGAGATAGGAACTGTGTTAGAAGAGAAGGGAAGATGGCAGATCATGTAAATACAGGAGTAGGACCTCAGGGAGAGCCAGGTGGACCAGAGGAAGACAGCAACTGTGACAGCAGCTGAACTGAGTCAATCTAAACTCAAATGTTCTCACAGATGCATAAGGGCTTAAGTGATGTGTACTTAACTTCAATCTCTCTATGCGAGACCTGTAAAATGGGGAATGTCAGTAGTTTAGAAGCTCTTTCATTAGCCAGGGTAGAGTCTCAGAAGATTTACTTAGACTGCTACAACCCTCTGCTGAAAAGTAAAACTTCATAACTATCTTTTATTATAGATTTGTTTGAAAATGTTCTGTAGGCGTGGACTGGGATGATCCTGTACGGACCTCCTGTCTAGGCCTACACACAACTCAGCTGCTCTGGTGTCTCAGTACGCCGTAGACCTAAAGGCATGTCACTTAGGAGATGCAGTTGCCTCAACACCCACACTGTTAGTGGCACAGGTCAATGCAGTAGAGAAACTCACCACCAGACATAAGCTCAGGATGAAAGGACTAGGTCTGAGTCAGTCAGTGAGGGACACCGTGAGTGAGGTCGGGGTTAAGGAGGATCTACTTTGTCTAGCGGAGGGTGACAACACACACCGACCATGATGATGACATTTACCTTCTGCTCGTGTTTCTGTTTTATCTGCTGCAGCTCTACTGTTCCCACTGTATTTGCCATAAGATCTTTCATCTTTTTCTCATAGTGTTCTTTCAAGCGTGTCAGATCTTGAGAAAGCTAAACAAAAGCAGAGCATTTGAAGCGTTACCAGACAGATCCTCAGAAGATGGTCAGCCCCTCACCCCAATCCACCCACCCTCACCACAGCTAAGGCCTTGCCTCCTCACCCATACTTTGTCTCCCGACCCACATAGAAATCTTAAAGGTAGACTCAGTTATATGATGTAGATGTGCAGAGCGTAGTGGGTCAATTTCAGCAAACAACTAAGAGCGTTGAAGAGCAAGACTAAACTTCTCCAGTGTTTTGGTCCTGTATCTACTACGCTCTAACAGCGTGAAGCGAACCCATTCACATGCGTAGATACTGTGCGTGACTCTGAGAATGTCCTGCATCTCACTCATCGTAATATCTACCGTGTTGCTCGCGGCAACGTCATTTCACTGAGTCTACCTTTAACTGGGCCAATCTCTGCTACAGAAGCCAAGCAGTCACTTTGTGCAGCCAGCTGAGTTATAACACTGAAACCTCCCTGGCAAAACCTCTGGGCTGAATGAACAAGCAGGCCATTCAATTCAAAACCAAATATACAAATTAACTGTATATTATTGAGAGCATAGTATTAACATGTGCAGCAGGAAGACAAGAATAAGCCTAGTGTATAAAAATGTGTATTAACATTTGCTGAATGATTTTTCATTTCAAATATGAGGATGTCAAATATTTATGAATCTTCTGTTTAACTGGATATTGCATTTGATTAGACATTCACTGTGTGCCACTGCTTCTGCTTCCTCATATGTTCAAGACGCTGATATAAATGACACTCTTTGGAAAAAAGGGTTCCAAAAGGGTTCTCCGGCTGTCCCCGTAGGAGAACCCTTTTTGGTCAAAGGTAGAAACCTTTTTGGTTTCAGGTAGAACCCTTTTGGGTTCCATGTAGAACCCTCTGTGGAAAGGGTTCTTCACGAAACCCAAAAGGGTTCTACCTGGAATCAAAAGGGTTCTTCAAAGGGTTCTCCTATGGGGACAGCTGAAGAGCCACTTTAGGTTCTAGATCAGTGGTTGCTGGTGGGAGGAGCTATAGGAGGATGGGCTCATTGTAATGGCTGGAATGGAATAAATTGAACGATATCAAACAGATTAAGCATATGTAAACCACATGTTTGGCTCTGTTCCATTTATTCCATTCCAGCCATTACAATGAGCCCATCCTCCTATAGCTCCTCCCACCAGCCTCCACTGTTCTAGATATAACCTTTTTGTTGTTGTTCTAAGAGTGTATCCTTCTTTAGCGTCTGATGATCTGTGGCGTCCATCTGCAGCTTTGTGCATCTCCTGGTGAGACACATTCATATCCTCTCTCAAACTTCTACTCCCCATAGTATATATAATCCCCTTCCTCTAGCAAATTCCCCCTCTTCTCCTCAATCTCTTGTCCCCAATCTCTTCACCCTTCTTCTCCCTACCTCTCCCTCCCCAGAGAGACAGAGGGTAAGGTGTTAAGTTTACACACATGGGTCTTCCTTTGTGGGGGCTTCCCTCTCATGAAGGCGTCAGGCAGGCCGTTCTCCCCTTGGCCCTCTCCGTCACTCTGCTCGTCATAGCTCTCAAACTCGCTGGAACTCCAACCGTTGTCCAGGGAGCTGCCACAGCCCTCCTCCCCAAACTCCACATCATCATAGATCATCTCGTCTGGCTCTGAGGGATGAGGAGAAAGGGTTCAAATCAAGGGGAACAGCATTACAATCAGGGTGAAATACCTTTTCAACTGCAATGGTGCAATTTGTATTCATGTACAGTAAGTTAGCCTGACCATAAGTTAGCCTGTCAGTTCTAGTGCATCAACTGAACATTGTACAGCATAACACAGTTTGCTTAAGGGCACATCAAATGTTTCTGCTGAATAATACCAGCACATTATGTTTTAGAAATGCAAAAGAGGTAAAGACATTAATATGCAAAAGTCACAAAACGCTGTGGAAAAGAGGAATGACAGTACAATGAAAAACGGAAAGAAAGACGGACAGAATAGAAAGAGAAAAAAGGATACAGCACTGACCTGTAGTGGAGTCAGAGTTCTCTCTGGGCACGTCATCATAAATGACTTCATCTGGATCTAAATGACAAAGCAACAATGTTTGAATTAACAAGGTCTCAATGTGAAATTAAGCTTCACACAACGGACAGGATACAATCTCAGGGAAGGCAAGAGGAGAGACCCCACAAGAGCCTGGTTCCTCAAAAGGACCTAGAGGAAGGAAGTGTGTATTTTTTACTCAAGTGAATTCCCAAAGAAAACACCAAAGCGTAGTTATGCATTGTGCACGGGACAGATTCAGGCTGGACTCAGAACTTTACAATCCCTGTCCTGTTGTGTTCCAAGCAAACCAAAAAGTATAAACTAGGTAAATACAAATGGAAATAGAAAAGTAAAATAAACAGATCATTGTGGAAAATGACATATTTCTCATTGGGAAATGAAAAGAGGAGTACTTACTTTCCATCCAGGCTGTGTTTGCAGGGTCCGACACCCATTTAGACAAAGCATCCTCCTCTCTGATGGCAGGATACTCTTCACTGCAGACATTTGAATAAAATAGAGAAATAATAACCATCTGCTATTCCAACGCAAATAAACAAGTATACACATCATCACAATTTCTGGCAGATCAAGTCCAGTCTGGATGAAATAAAACAGATCAGTGAAGAAAGAGCCTGGCAAGCGAGTCACTCACATATCAACAGAAATGTTGCCTGTCCCCACCACAGTATCTGGAGGGAGAGAGAGAGAACAAAAATCTACATCGATGACTCCTTCCCTAACGTTGAATGCAGTTTGCACTAAACCTTAGATACTGCCACCAGGGGGCAGCCATCACTGAAACTAAATTAGCATCAAAGAGAAACTGAAATTGATTGATAAGGACCTCAGATTAGATTGCTCATTCAAAAAACGGCAATGATAATCTGATAACTAATACATGTTCACATATTTTCTGCTATGATAGCCTTGCATGCCACATAACATTTCCAACAGATAAACCTGACAGTATATTGGAACAATCAGTCAACGTGTTAAGATTACAACTACAGAATATACCTTTCAAAATACTTTAAAACAGGAGTAACCCTCTGTGATGTGTTGGGTAGCTTAATTACACTGCAATTTCCCCTCAGACTGGCCAAGGCACACATTTAACTACTACTGTAACATTAAAGAGAAAACAGGAAAATCGTAACAGCCAACACAGAGTTTAGCCAGTGGCTAAATTTAGTCCCCACTTCCTTGAGGAAAGGTTTTAGGAAAAATAAATGCGAAGAAGAAAGGAGAGGAAATATTTGCTGGGAGTACAGAGCATGCATGTGTCATGGCCTCTCATCCCAAAGTCAGTGGTGAAGAAGGGGGAGAGGACGGGGGAATTCCACTAAGGAGAATGAATGAGAAGAAGTTTGAACAGTTCCCACCACATTTTTTCAGTGCTCTGTTCCTACTTTTCAGTGCTCTGTTCCTACTTTTCAGTGCTCTGTTCCTACTTTTCAGTGCCCTGTTCCTACTTTTCAGTGCCCTGTTCCTACTTTTCAGTGCCCTGTTCCTACTTTTCAGTGCCCTGTTCCTACTTTTCAGTGCTCTGTTCCTACTTTTCAGTGCTCTGTTCCTACTTTTCAGTGCTCTGTTCCTACTTTTCAGTGCTCTGTTCCTACTTTTCAGTGCTCTGTTCCTACTTTTCAGTGCTCTGTTCATTGTAGGAACACTATATCGGAGTATTTCAATATGAGGTTTTCAATATGAATACAGAACAGAGTAGAAGGAATAGTAGGAATGGCTGTTCAAATCCTTCTAATTCTACATGTTTCCACCATGGATGTGTTCTTCCTTTACCCTCCTCGTCCACTGAGAAGTGTCGGATGATGACGGGCGTGGTGTAGGCTGGCGTAATGAGGGGCACACCAGAGGGGGTGGCATACCCACAGGGCACGGGCACAGAGTAGCCCGGTGGGACACAGAGGGGGCTGGCGGGGGGAACATCCTGGCCCTTCCCCTCCCTCTCCCCCTCTCCTCCTACTCTCTCAACCGGTGAGGATGAGGTAGGGACGGGCCCATGCTGCTGCTCCAGTTGCTGTAGTTGGAGGGGGGTGATTTCAATCACAGAGTAGGGGTTGACTTTCCTCTGGGAGGTGGTCCTGGGGACGGCCGGGGGAGGGTCATCACTGGACACTTCCTTATCTGCAATGGAAATGTAACACACAGTTAGTTCCAAATGATCCCCATCAACACAACACAGCTACAGTTACACACTGCTCCAAATGATCCCCACCAATACAACACAGCTACAGTTACACACTGCTCCAAATGATCCCCACCAATACAACACAGCTACAGCTACACACTGCTCCAAATGATCCCCATCAACACAGCTACAGTTACACACTGCTCCAAAGGATCCCCATCAACACAGCTACAGTTACACACTGCTCCAAATGATCCCCACCAATATAACACAGCTACAGTTACACACTGCTCCAAATGTTCCCCATTAATACAACACAGCTACAGTTACACACTGCTCCAAATGATCCCCATTAATACAACACAGCTACACACTGCTCCAAATGATCCCCACCAATACAACACAGCTACACACGGCTCCAAATGATCCCCACCAACAAAACACAGCTACACACGGCTCCAAATGATCCCCACCAACACAGCTACAGTTACACACTGCTCCAAAGGATCCCCATCAACACAGCTACAGTTACACACTCCAAATGTAACACTCCAAAGGCTCCAAATGTGCTGGAACTCATTTGTTATCAGATTACTTTGCACAATACTAAAAAGTACTGCCATAAAATTCCATGAGAGCAATTTGATGATACCACATCATGTCTATCATTGGTTAGGTGACTAAGCACTCCAACTTGCGATCATTGCAGAACACTGAAGAAGAATACTGTGACTTAAACATTTAACTTCCACTACTTCAAATCTCAGCCTGTGGGCCTTCCCTCTCTTAAGCCTTCGATCAGACCGTAGTGCGTTTATACAGTTTTACACCACACACACACCTCTTCTCGGGCCCTGTGGTCAGAAGAGATAAATCACAATACACCCACTACAGACACATATGCTGCGGAGCAAACAGTACTGGTCAGACACTGGAGAGGAGAGGGGCCTGGACTCTCAATTGGACTAGGATGTAATTGTCAGATGGGGAGAGACATAGGAACTTGGGAGGTGAGTGCTAGAGAGAGGGAAGTGCATGGAATGTGTGTTAGCAAGAGGTTGTTGGAGTCTCTTGTAAAAATGTGAGGTGAGTCTAACTGGGGCGATTGACCTCTCTCCTCTGACACACACACAGAGAGAGACAGAGAGAGACAGAGAGAGAGAGAGGTAGTGTTCTGGTGGTGTCAAGCTGTGTGTGATGAATGCCACGAGCCACCCTGAACCCGCAAGCCAGTGATACCAGGCTGGACTACACTAATGTATTTTCCAGCCTGACATGGCGCATGTGTCAGAATGAGGTAATACAACATGTGTAGGCACAAAACATGCACTAAGAATGGACTGCATGACACCAACTACTGTACAGCACCCACTCAGTGTGGAACAATGATATGGTTGTGGTGGTATATTATTTGTGTATGTTTAGGCTACAGCGAGACAGAGGATCTATCCTCAGACATCCAGGTGCTAAAGAGGAAAACTGAACAGTTGTTTTCACTAACTTGTGTTCACGGAGTCTGTTCCTACAGGAGTGGAGTCCTCTGGGGGTGGAGGAGGGGGTAAGTCACGGTCTGCACCAGCTGGGACAGATGAAGTCTTGTCCCCTTCTGCTGCTGCCACTGGAGCTGTTGTTTCTGTTGGAGCATTGGCTACCGGAGGATCCGGTGCTGATGCCACTGTGTCTGTTGTAGCCATGGCTACTGGAACTGGTGGTTCAGCTGCCACTGTGTCTGTGTCCGCTGCTGCTGCTGCTGTGAGCTCCGGGTTGGAGGGCCGGGGGTCTGGTCCTTCCTGCTGTGGGTGAGGTGCCACACCATTGATCTGGGCCTTGCCCCCGTAGTCTGGGGCTGGAGGGGCATGGGGTGGCCGGTCTGCCTCAGGAAACTCATCCCCACTGTCATCAAACTCAAACTGCTCCCCCTCTTCTTCATCGGCATAGGGCACCTCGTCCGCCAACACTAATCACAGAAAGGAGAGAGAGAGAGTTGGAGTCAGAGAAATACAGCTTACCTTTGTGTGGCGTTGGACAGAGCGAGAGAACATGAGACATATGCAAGTAGAATAAGTGAAGTTTAATCATTATGCTCAAAGATCAGCAAAAGCTCAAATGTAGTCATTTTCCCTTCTCTCCAAAAATGTGAGGTTACCGACGCCTGACCCCACTAATGTCTATTCATAGCCACACAGTGGGTGGGTGGTTGGTTGAAAAGCCAAATATGTTAAATATGAATGCAGGTTTGTAATTAGCAAAAGGGTGGGTCTGCGCTCATATTTAACTTGGTAGAGGGTCCCAACTTGACCCACCACCCACTGTGTGGTTATGAATAGACATTGGTTGAAAGAAATTGATAAGAAGATTGTGGGAGCTGTTCTGTTAGATTTCATTGCAGTCTTTGATATTATTGACCATAACCTATTGTTGAGAAAACGTATGTGTTATGGCTTTTCAACCTTTGAGGGTTTTCGTGAATGGAATCTCCTAATCCTAACCTAATCTCCTAATGTCAAACATGTAAAGTGTGGTGTACTGCAGGGCAGCTCCCTAGGCCCTCTACTCTTTTCTATTTTTACCAATGACCTGCCACTGGCATCAACCATTTACTCACCAGCAACCACAGCTAATGAAGTCACTGAAACCCTTAGCAAAAAGTTGCAGTCTGTTTGGAATGGGTGGCCAGGAATAAACTGGTCCTGAACATCTCTAAAACTAAGAGCATTGTATTGGGTATAAATCCTTCCCTAAGTTCTAGACCTCATGGTGTGGCTGATACACAAGTTGAGGAGACTAAATGACTTGGTGTTACCTTCGATTGTAAATTGCCATGGTCAAAACATATCAATTCAGTGGTTATACAAAGGGGGAGAGGTCTGGCCGTAATAAAGAAATGCTCTGCTTTTTTGACTCCACAAAGCAAGTCCTGCCGGCTCTAGTTTTATCTTATCTTGATTATTGTCCAGTCATATGGTCATGCTGCAAAGAAAGACCTAGTTAAGCTGCAGCTGGCCCAGAACAGAGCTGCACATACTGCTCTTCACTGTAATCAGAGGGCTAAACTAAAATACTATGCATGCCAGTCCCTCTTAGCAAATAATTTAAATAAGAATTTGTACTTTACTGACTTGCGTAGTTAAATAAAGGTTACACTAAGAGCATAATATTTCTACACCCTGATTGTATAATTGTAGTTTAACCAAAGCCTAAACGGAGATTCAGTGAAAATAACAAATCTCATTGATTTATCAAGACCGTTCCCCATGCTTGTCTCAGAGCAGCACCAAACGGTGCTAAAATAGTTGTAGGCTATTGCTTCACATCCTATCGCTTCTAAATTCAATATGCTCTTTAAATAAATAAGACCTATACCACTTTTAACAGCATATTACTCAACACTATTGAGACTCAAGTCACCTACGGTCGGCCTATAGTATATCGAAAAATATGACGTAACTAAATAAAAAAAAAATCGGCATTTTGAAAGAGTATTTTTATCATTATTTTATTAACGAAAACATAAAGATGCCATTATTAGCTACATTGTTTTAGTTTGAACGTGCAGACTGGCACTAAAAACAGAACAGCTGGAACGTCAGCTCCGTTATTAGTGCAATGGCCCTTAAAGTGTTGCCTGTGTGGCGGGGTGGGGATCGGGGGTCCACTCCGATCCCCTTTCCTCCTCCTCCTCCTCCCTTCCCCATGGGCTTGGTCGGTCTTCTGTGCAGGGCTCTGCGGCCCATCCGTGCCCCCTGCCCTCGTGCCTTGAACCTCGCACGCTTTCAGTGTATACAGCTGGAGAACTGCAAGGCAATACCATTGTGTGCCACTCGGGAGCCATGACCAATATATATTGTCCTGCTAATAACAGGGTTAATAATATATCTGTGAGAATATCCAAGGGGCTTTTATCTAATTCTAAATTAATAATACTAATAATAGTAATAATCGCTTTGTTTAAAAAATAACAATATTTTGGAGATTATTTAGTTTTCAAATAACGTAAAATGAGCGAGAAAAGGGCCATTCTTGAACATGGGGTGAGACATTGTTACTAATTTGTAAATAAAGCCAGTTTGTTATTTAGAATTATTTATTTCTGTTTTTAGAGGGAGAGAAACCAAAAAAACTACAGTTATCTCATGAGTCTCCCAGTCAAGGCATTGAACCAGCATCTGTAGCACCACAGCTTGCACTGCTATGCAGTATCTTAGACCGTTGCGCCACTCAGGCGCTGTATAACGTGACCAGTCGGGAGTGGCCTACAGTACTACAGTCAGAGCAAAATAATCCTTACAAAATAAAAACCTTAGTGTAACAACAGTTTTAGTAAGTAATACTGAGCAACCACTGTAGATTTGCCCACTTGCCAATGAAAGTAATCATTAAAATCATTGGCAATATCAAATGGTTTTGTAATGAACAAGCCATCTGATTCGATGAAAGATGGAGTTGAATTTGTCTTTCTGCCCATAACTTAATTTAATGTACTGGTTTCATAATACAGTTTCTTCTTATATTTGTTGAGTTTAGTCACATCATTTCTCATTTTGCAGTAAGTCAGCCAGTCAGATGTGCAGCCAGACTTATAAGCCACTCCTTTTGCCCCCATCTCTTTCAACCATACAGTTTTTCAATTCCTCATCAATCCATGGAGCCTTAACAGTTCTAACAGTCCGTTTCTTATTAGGTGCATGTTTATCAATAATTGAAATGCAGTGTCTGGATGCTCCTCATTAATCACATCAGACCAACAAATATTTGTAAGATCATCCACACGATGCAGTTCGGTGAGCAGTGGTCACACCCCCAATGACCAGAAAAAAAACACTGTTTTTCCTATGAATCCTGGGCTGCATCTCAATAGTCCAAACTGGCTTTCCTTCCTTATCTCCTTTCAGATCAATGTTGATGAAGGAATAGAGATGAAGAGAGAAAGCCACTTTCTCTCTCTGACCTAAACTGTGCTGAGGATGCATATGGAATGTAAATGTCACCACAGGCCTAATTCAGAGGACTTAAAGTGACATGGTGGCAGGTTAGAGGAAACCTGGTCTTGCTCTCCAGTTTATTGTTCTTTTCACCGCTATATGAGGTTCCTTTGGGAGGGCCGTGTGTAGGTTTAGTAACAGGGGGTTTATTCAGGTTGAGGACACCGACTGACACCATTGTGTAAGGCGTAGGAAAAAGCCTGTCAAATCAAATGGACAGCCGTTGTGCGAGCACTTCTCTTGTACTTTCTGACATACTGAATAAAGGAGGCGAATTAGGGAGAGGGGTGTAAAGAGGAGAGGACAGTCTGTAGACTAAAGAGAGAGAAAAATCCATGACATTAGAATCCCTGCTGAATGCTGGCAAAGGGTTCACAGAAGGTGACACAGTCAGAAGTCATCGGTGGTATAGATGAAAGGAATGCTCTGTATTCAGCTCATTCAAACATCCACTTCTCTCTACAGGAGTCTAAGTACATGGACTTGCTATTGGATCCAGATTCCTATTACACAGTTTCCCTATGGGAGGCAGGAGCTTCAGTTTAAGAGGTCACAACCCCATCTGAGACTGGTACTTTATCTCCCTGGCCGTGGCAGACATATCTAACAGAAACGGGCATACCTCTGCTCCTAAACATACCACAGATTTCCCACGCGACTCAGTTCCAGTACAAACACGACTGTCCTATCAGGATTCAGGTTTCCCCATGACTAGGTTAACCAAGGTAAACTCTCATATCCTGACTGTTCCTGCTAAGAAACTGAGTAAAATTCCATTTTCTCTCCTTTTCTCCAAGTGCTGGCACAATTTCCTGAATGACCAGAGGTAACAATTCAACCCTCTCATCTATATGAGAAGATTTCCTACTAAGATTTCTCAGTATAGATCTACACCTTTTTCCTTTTGACCCCTATTCACATCAGTTCCGTTTCCTGTGCTGGCTAAATACTTCCTGCTTGACTGAGTAAACTCTAAGCTGACATTTAGACAGCTGTTACTAGAAACAACACTGTCTAACATAAATACACAACGGTAAGTAAGGCTACAGGTTAGGCTCACTAACCATCAAATACATTACTCAAAAGTTACTAACCCCTCAGGCTTAAATAAGTCCTTATCCCCAGTTCCGATACACAGATCAATCACTCAGAGACCCAAAAGTCCTTGAAGCTCTACAGCACTATGAGCCCTTTAGTCTAAATCCCCATCATGACTCCCTAAGGGGTTGACAGGAAGTGTTCTAGCCCTCAGTCTGAAGTTATGACAATGGTTTGTGACTATGCTATGTGGTCTAACTGTGACCTCTGACTTCTATGTACACCCTGAAACTAAACTTTGAAGGCGCTAGAGCGGAACATTAGGAGGGAAAACCTGGAAAGAGGTGACATCTGCTGTTCCCATCTGTGATAATGAATAGCTGTGTCGGACCAGCTAGAAGGACCAGGCACAGCTAGCCACTGCCTGGAGGGATGTTTCACTGCTGAGACATGGGATGCATATTCATTCTTGTGCGTGTCTACTCTCTGACGCACAGGCTGGTCCAAGTAAAGCAGAGCGGGGTGTGATGGAACAGAGATTGTATAAAAGCTTGAACAGAGTATTCGTTTAAATTGCCCATTCAATAATTTGGTCACGATCAAGTGTAAATGATGAAGCCATGGATAGTTGGCGCTGTGAGAATGTGTGTGCCTGCAGTCTGCTCAATACTCTCTCTCTAGCACACACACACACACACACACACACACACACACACACACAGAGAAAGAGAGAAAACTAGGCCTGTCCCCAACACCCATTGTCAATTAATAACCACAATATGGATTCTGTTCCCGTGCCTCCTCTCCTCTCCTCTCTGCCACACTGCTCTGCTCAATGAGTCACTGGCTTACAATGTGCTCCAGCATCGCCACGGCAACAAGGCAAGTGGCTGCCCAGCTGGAGATGAGGCATTTCTCTGGCCTGTTCCATTCCCTGTGGTACGTGTGTGTGTGTGCGCGCGTGCCTGATGCTGCAGTATTCAGCCAGGGCTCAGATACTGAGGCACATTGTCTGCCCTTCGCAATTGTGGCACATTTCTCCTCCTCCTTCTCCTTACTCCTTCGTTCCACAGCCCACGAGCTCCAGAGAGGAATGTGTTTACACGGTCTGCCCATCATGAAAAGGCCCTCAGGGAGCTAGACTGACCATCAGTGTGTCAGTCGAAACAGACCTTTCAAACCTGTTACCATAAACACGGCTAACAGAAATATGATATATGGACCCCGATCATCATCAGCCAAAACAGCCTTTAAGACCTGTTCGTTTCAGCAACATTAACTGACTACTCAAAAACATTAACAAGAATACACAAACTGAAGTAACAAAGGGAAGTAGAGATGGTCACTACAGTCTGATAAAATCTCAGGACTGACAAGCTAAATCTACCAACGGACATGACATAATGACATTACCAAGTAGCGCCTCACTCATCTCAGCATAGAAAACCATAAACAGAGCTGTCCACAGGCCTGAGCAAGCAGCATGTGTTCTCATTGGCTACGGGGGATTTACAAGTGTTGGGAGAGATTGAGTCAGAGAGAGAGAGGGGAGGAGAAGAGGATGTTGGCATTACTTACTTTCAGGAGGCGGGGGAGGGAAGTCTTCCACAATGTCCATACTGGTTGCCGTTTCTCTGGGCATACAGGTTCCCTCAGCAGCCTGGTGGTGGTGGTGGTGGTCCTCTTCAATCACACATGGCCCTGGAGGAAACACACATGGAGGATGTCAGAGGTGTCACGCTGTGATTCACTGTACACTTATTCAATTAGCCAAGCATAGAAGAATGTTCCCAAGCATCACCAGGCCCCGAGTTTTTCCGGGCTACATGGAAAAGTTTTAGCCTAACTAGAGTTTTGCCTGGTAAGGTCACATGGTATAAGTTAGAGATTAAAACTGCCATGGACCTCACGATACTTAAGTGATGATATGATATGTATTGCGATTCTCACGATTCTCATAATTCTATATGTATTGTGATTCGATACTGCGATTTGATGTTCCAAACATATTGCTCACTATATGTCTGCTGCAGAGAAACAAGAGAGAGAAAATGTGTTTTTGATCAGTCATGGAAATAAAAGTGCTGAAAACATGCTGGCTCATTATTTAAAGAGAACAAGCTATAGGATGAAAAATACCAGACTTTTAGCGCAGATAGAGCTAACTAGCGCTAGCTAACGATACAAATCCATCAAATATAGATATAATATTGTCCCAAAGATGATGATAATAATAATAATAAGTAACTGCATTGATTTTTGCCCCCATCACTAGTATAAGTAAGTATGAGTATAAGTAAGTATGAGCATAAGTACTAATACATGGAAGAATGCCAAAAAATATACTTTTTAGATTAGTTAGCATGAAGAATGTTCCCATACATCATTTCTGTGGTATTTCCCAATGCATTACACCCCACCAATGGAAAACCAAGCAACCATTGCCAACCACATGCTCTTTATTCCAAGTTACTCAATCTCAGTCAAGTCACACCAGCAGGGGAGTGGAGAAGTGGAGCATTATGTTCCTGGCTCTTTTGTCTGAGCGCCAGACATCTGAACCACAACTAATAAAGACAAATAAAAACAACATCAAGAAACAAAAAAAATGTCCTCTCGCCCCACAAACAGTCAATTAATGTGGTGTATTTGTGTGTGTGTGTCAGAGCAGGGTTATTTGATCCACTGAGGGTAGCGTGGGGCTCCCTAGGGGAACACATATAGTTAGGGTCAGTGACCCTATGTGTGTAAACATGGTGGAGCTGACAGGTTCACACCATGGTATTTTGGTATTTTATTAGGATCCCCATTAGATGTTGCGAAAGCACCAGCTACTCTTTCTGGGGTCCACACAAAACATTACATAATACAGAACATTAAATTGACAAGAACAGAACATCAATTTAAAAATGGCACACGTAGACTATATATCAATACAAATAAACAATTTAGGTCAAATATAGGAGAGGCGTTGTACCGTGAAGTGTTGCTTTATTTGTTTTTTGAAACCAGGTTTACTGTTCATTCGAGCAATATGAGATGGAAGGGAGTTCCATTGAATAATAGCTCTATATAATACTGTACACTTTCTTTAATTTGTTCTAGATTTGGGGACTGTGAAAAGACCCTTGGCGGCATGTCTAGTAGGGTAAGTGTGTGTGTCAGAGCTGTGTGTAAATTGACTATGCAAACAATTTGGAATTTTCAACACATTCATGTTTCTTATAAAAAGATGAAGTGATGCAGTCAGTCTCTCCTCAACTCTTAGCCAAGAGAGATTGGAATGCATAGTATTTATATTATCCCTCTGATTACAATGAAGTGCAAGACGTGCAGCTCTGTTCTGGACCAGCTGCAGCTTAACTAGGCCTTTCCTTGCAACACTCGACCACACAAATGGACAATAATCAAGATAAGACTAAACTAGCACTGCAGGGCATGTTTTTTGGAGTGTGGTGTCAAACAAACAGAGCATCTCTTAATTAAGGACCGACCTCTCCCCATCATTTCAACCATTGAATCTATGTTTTGACCATGACAGTTAACAATCTATTGTCACACCAAGTAACTTAGTCTCCTCAACTTGTTCAACAGCCACACCATTCATCACCAGATTCAGCTGAGGTCTAGAACTTACAGAATGATTTATACCAAATACAATGCCCTTAGTTTTAGAGATGTTCAGGAAAAGTTTATTACTGGCCACCCATTCCTAAACAGAATACAACTCTTTGCTAAGGGTTTCAGTGACTTTATTAGCTGTGGTTGCTGATGCGTAGATGGTTGAATCATCAGTATTCATGGACACATATGCTTTGTTTAATGCCACTGGCAGGTCATAGGTAAAAATAGGAAAGAGTGGAGGGCTTAGAGAGCTGCCCTGCGGTACACCAAAGAGAAGCTCCCACAATATTCTTATATTCTTCTTTCAACCAATCATTAGTCGTTTGTGTCAGTGCAGTACATGTTGAGTGACCGTCTCTATAAGCATGCTGAATGTCTGGCTCCCCTCCAGGCATGAGGACAAAGACTTTCCTCTAGGCTCAGATTTAAGATATGACAGATAGGAGTGGGTAAAGAGTCAGCTATAGAGTCAATGCCAGGAGGTGTGTCATTATTGATCGATAACTGACAATTAACCTGTCAGTCTATGTTGTTGTTTTTTGTTTGAATTCTTTACTAGTTCGCTATGCGGGGGAAATGGCAAGACAAGCGGAACTACGTGGCTAAGAACTGTTGGAACGGGGATTATTATCGTAGCAACACAGTTTTGGAGTGAAGGCAATCCCACGCTGTGTCAGATAGGTTTTTTGTGTCTACAGGTGTAGTTTGTAAAGGTTGTAGCATATGTATGTTAGGATGGTAACGTTATAATAATTAAGGAGGAAGCGTGAATTCATGCCAAGAATAAGAAGTGTGAAGTTTTTGATTTCCTCCCTTCTGTAATAAGCAGCCAATGAGGTATTTGTGTTTAATCTAATACTGTTAAAGCTCCGGCTAAACTGTTTATGTATGTAAGCACTTCAGAGTTATACCAAGCTAATAAGTCACTCGTAAGACAAGAAAGTTGTAAGAGTGTTCTTAACTGAATTTTCATTTACTTTATAGTTCTCACGGAAGGTGATAAATCTGACAAAAAATACAGAGTAAAACCGCCAGTTAAAATCAAGGAACAGTTGTACTCGTGGTTACTGGAGGGAGCTACATACAGTATTTTTTCCACCTCTCGAACACTAACTTTACAAAATTCTAAAAACTTGCATTGCTTTCCTTTCATTATTTTATTATATTTTTATGCATGAGTACGATGGCTCACTGTTCATTGTTGGCATTTCTGCCTAAATGTGCCTACTTTGCCAATGGCGTAATCATTAAAATAATTGGCTACATCAAATGGCTTTGTGATAACTAAGCCATCTGATTCGATGAAAGTTGAATTTGTCTTTCTGCCCATAATTTAATTTAAAGTACTCCAAAGGTTTTTGATCTTGACTTCCTGTTAGGGCTACTAGTTCCCCTTTGGGAACTCACCCCACCCCCCCTGAGCTGTAATGTGGCGCAGGGAACGCAAGAAATAATCCTAAAAATATTTAACCTCCACAGAATCGCTTGAAAAATGGCTCAAATGAAAGATAAAGAAGTTATTTATCTACCCAGCAAGTCAGATTTCTAAAATGTTTTACGGCGAAAACATAGCACATATTTATGTCCAACCACCACTGCATACATACTTCATTAGCTTAGCCAAGTAGGAAAAAATATGCAATCAACAAACGCAGGATTAAAAGAAAAATAATTTCACTAACCTTTTGAAATCTTCATCAGATGACAGTAATATAACATGTTACACAGTACATTCATTTTTTTCAATAATATGCAATATATATCCATAAATATCTGTTTACAATTATGCATCGTTCAAAAAATGCTACTCCAATGTCAGGAGAAATAAATAGCTCCGGCAGATAACGTCAGCAAACAAGGAATACACATCATAAACTTTGACTAAATATGCATGTTTTACATATGTATGGCAAGATAAACTTCTTCTAAATGCAATTGCTATGTTACAATTATTTTTAACGTTACATTTGGCGTTTACTAGGCTATAATAGAGAGTCGGCGCTCTCAGTTAGCATGCTGACTCCTCTATCATGGAGTCGGCAGAAACCCAAAATGAAGACGTAAATATTCCCTTACCATGGCTGTTCTTGCTTCAGAAGACGTGGAAGGGTTAATACTCACCAAGTTAGCGTTCAGTTTGCAAGTCTGTGTCTTTCCGTTCTCAAACTAGACACTTTTCGGTCTAAATGTATGCAAATTTCAAGTGGCTGCGCACCAAAACGTCCGAAAGTATACATTATATTTCGAGTAAACTTATCAAACTATGTTTATAATTAAGCCTTAGCATGTTATAAAGGTCTACAGCAATCGTGAGGGCGAACAGATTAGCACACGTTGTTCAGTCTGTCCTGGGAGAAAGAGAGAGAAATCTTCAGTCTCCCATTGGTGAATTTTTTTTTGTGCGTCACCGGGACGTTTGGTCACGCTGAACGTCTCGTGAGCACGTGATTCTCGCAGTTACAGGCCTCATCGAAAGCAGGCTTCACGCTGAAGACATAGAACGTGTTTCCATGGTTATAGCTCTTTGGGAAGTGTGTAAACAATGACGTCAAAGTGAGGGCAACTTTTCCCATTACAAGAGAGACTTTGGGAGAATGCATGCCCTGAGAGTTCTGCTTTAGCTAGAGACAAAATTTAAACGGTTTTATAAGCTTTAGAGTGTTTCCTATTCGATAACAATTTTTAATTGCATATATTAGCAACTTTTGACAAAAATTTATCATGGTTTATATGGGTGCCGAATTCCTCCAGAAGGGGCAGTATTCAGGGCTAGCCCTAACAGGTTTATTAACATAATTTAAGCCAGTCAGAGTTGCTGACATATTTAAGTCACTCATTTTGCCCCATCTCTTTTTCAACCATACAGTTTTTCAATTCCTCATCAATCCATGGAGCCTTAAAGTAGTTGGCAATATCAGTTGGTTTTGTGATGAATGAGCCATCTGATTCAATGAAGGATGGAGCTGAGTTTGCCTTTTTTCCCAGAATTTCATTTAAGGTGCTCCAAAGCTTTTTATTATCATTCTTTTAATTTATCTTGGTTTAATAGTGTAGTTTCTTCTTATTTTTTTCAGTTTAGTCATATGATTTCTCAATTTGCAATACGTTTGCCAATCAGTTGTGCAGCCAGACTTATTTGCCATTCCTTTTGCCTCTTCCCTCTCAACCATACCATTTTTCAATTCATCAATTCACAGGGATTTAACAGTTTTCATTTTCTTAATGGGTGCATGCTTATTAGCAACTTCATAAATGTGTCAAGTGCAGTGTCTGTTTGCAGGAATGTGGTTCTGAATATAAAACATCTACACCTCCACCATTGGCATTTCTATATTTTCAATAAATGTTATAAACTTGTGTTGCTACCACTGTATCAAAGGTATTATCTAAGTGAGTTTTAGAGATACTCAGAATATGAATGTCATCTGTTACTAGCAAATGATTGATTAATGAAACTTGTTTCTTAAGCTACATATACAGTTGAAGTCGGAAGGTTACATACACCTTAGAGAAATATATATTTCAACTCAGTTTCACAATTCCTGACATTTAATCCTAGTAAAAATCCCCTGTCTTGGGTCAGTTAGGATTGCCACTGTATTTTAAGAATGTGAAATGTCAGAATAATAGTTGAGATAAATATTTATTTCAGCATTTATTTATTTCATCACTTTCCCAGTGGGTCAGAAGTTTACATACACTCAATTAGTATATGGTAGCATTGCCTTTAAATTGTTTAACTTGGGTCAAGCGTTTCGGATAGCCTTCCACAAGCTTCCCACAATACGTTGGGTGAATTTTGGCCCATTCCTCCTGACAGAGCTGGTGTAACTGAGTCAGGTTTGTAGGCCTCCTTGCTCGTACACACCTTTTCAGTTCTGCCCACAAATGTTATATAGGATTGAGGTCAGGGCTTTGTGATGGCCACTCCAATACCTTGACTTTTTTGTCCTTAAGCCATTTTGCCACAACTTTGGAAGTGTGCTTGGGGTCATTGTCCATTTGGAAGACCCATTTGCGACCAAGCTTTAACTTCCTGACTTATGTCTTGAGATGTTGCTTCAATAGATCCACAATTTTCCTCCCCTCATGAAGACATCTAATTTGAGAAATGCACCAGTCCCTCCTGCAGCAAAGCATCCCCACAACAGGACTCGTTTTACTGTGGATATAGATCATTTTGAACCTGTTTCCTCCAGCATCTTCACAAGGTCCGTTGCTGTTGTTCTGGGATTGATTTGCACTTTTCACACCAAAGTACATTCATCTCTAGGAGGCAGAACGCATCTCCTTCCTGAGCGGTTTGACGGTTGCGTGGTCCCATGGTTTTTATACTTGCGTACTATTATTTTTACAGATGAACGTGGAAATTGCTCCCAAGGATGAACCAGACTTGATAAGGGTCTACAATATTTTTTATATTTTTTATATATATATATTTATATTTTTTAATATTTTTTCTGAGGTCTTGGCTGATTTCTTTTGATTTTCCCATGATTCCACAGGTACACCTCCAATTGACTCAAACGATGTAAATTAGCCTATCAGAAGCTTCTAAAGCCATGACATAATTTTCTGGAATTTTCCAAGCTGTTTAAAGGCACAGTCAACGTAGTGTATGTGAACTTCTGACCCACTGGAAGTGTGATACAGTCAATTATAAGTTAAATAATTTGTCTGTCAACCGACTTGCCAAAACTATAGTTTGTTAACAAGATATTTGTGGAGTGGTTGAAAAACGAGTTTAATGACTCCAACCTAAGTGTATGTAGACATACGACTTCAACTGTATTAACGTGGGCTCTTTTGAGCATTTATCTTCTGGGATGCTTACTTGCATTCATTGCTTTACTGTGAAGCTTAGCAGCAGTAGATGTTCTTTATGTTCGTGCAGGGTGAGCTGCACACAGTGGACGTCCTCCCAGGGTACACCGGCTTAGTGCCAACAGTAGGCACATGATTACTGCATACAATAGCTGTAGGAATCAGAGGCATTCAGGGCAGTTAAAGGGACATCAATTAGGTTACTTATATTGTGTCTACTGACAGCCCTGGTGTATTGTACAATTGAAGCATTATGACAACTCTGTGACACAATGGTAGGGATTAGCTGAACTGGGCTTGAGTCATTGAGTTGTCATACAGTCTGGAATTGAACCAGGGTGTCTGTAGTGACATCTCTAGCAATGAGATGCAGTGCCTTAGACCACTGCGCCACTAGGCCCGTTTAGTTTACAAATAATCCAGTGGTCAATTAGATTCTGTTTTTGTTGATGAGAGCTAGACATTACTCAAAGACAATAACAGTTCAAATGTTTTATTGTAAACAGCTGTTATCTGATGTTCAGTCAAATTGAATGAAATATAGTTTGGTATTCTAGGCTAGCGTAACATTTTCTAATAAACTTCTGCATGTACAGTACTGTTCACACGTACACATTACAGAGCAATACTTTTTAGCCTGTAAAAAGCATATTATTGGCTGAGAGGTACTGGGTAGAGTGACAGGTTTGCAGAGGCATATGAGGTCAGAGGTCAAAGTGAGGGTGGGGTTAACATCAGCGAGCTCATTTTACATCCCGGGGGAAAATGTCATATGCATGCTAAGGCAGGATACACACAGACCTGCACAGACATGAGACAGTGTATTCTTCCACTGTCTGACAAACAGATGGACACATGGAAGATCAAACAAAAGAAGCTTCAAGTTCTGTGGGTCAACAAGTCCTGCATTAGCCTACTTCCATCAAATACAATTAGCCTGTCACACTCCCCTCAAGGGTGGATGATATATCAGTGATGTCATTCCATAAAATAAGAGGCCTCTTGTTGTAGAGTTCTAGTGAGTTCCACTGTAACAGACATGCTGCTCTCCAATTCAATTCACACCACAATAAGACAAGCTTACAATACAGTACAATCATCTGTGAACAAGACTGCTCCATTTCACTGCTCCATTCCAAAGATAAACCATTTTACAAGCGACTCAAAGCTTGTTTTGTCTATGAATAATGTGAGCTCCTCACCCAGAGTACAGAGCAGCACAGGGTCAGGGCAGTACAGTGAATGTGAACACAAGACCAGCATTTTCTTCTGTACTGTATGTTGGAGAGTACAGTCAGGTAGAATATCTTTGTCCTTGAGACAAAATATAACTGGCCTAACTTAAGAGCTAGATGTGACTAACTGGACAGATCTTGACATGTATAAAAATCCTAAAAGAATGGGTTACACCCTTAGCTGATAAAATGATTCATCATTGCTATCCTCAGGAGTACTGTACGAGCTGTGACTGAGGAAGGAAGGGAGAGAGAGATGGGGGGGGTGAAGAGGAAACGCAGCAATCAGGTGTGCTCTCATCCTCTGGGCTTCCTCAAGAGGAAAGACATCCCTTCCTGGCATTAAACATTTCCCAAATAAATACCTTTAATATGGTTATTCTGATGGCCAATGTCTTCTGCTATTTGATTAACGTGATGTTTAAATTAAACCTCTCATTTTCACAGAAATCCTTAAACTGAGTCCAGACTTCCTCGTAAAGACATTACAGCTTTTTTTAAAGTCTGGAGATTCCTCCATTTACCTCCTGTTGACTCCTATAATTACTCTTCCCAGCTCTTTTAGTTGCTGGGCGGAAACGAGACGCACCTCGGCCAAATTACATCCTGCCTGGCCTCTAGTGGTATCTAGTCCATGTTCCCTGAGGGAGGGGGGGTCCTCTCATATATATACAACCACTCACTGTCCATCTGCCTGTCAGCACCTTAGGCTTAGTACAGAGCATCATGCTTATTGGAGGCCTCCAAACATTCCTTTAAAGAAGGTCTAGATGGCAGGTAGGCAGGCAGCTGAGACAACAGTTGGCGACGGCCCACCCATTAGGGCGTTAGGGGCGGCACCCCACTTGTGATTGGTCAAAGAAAATAGTACAAATATTTATGTATTTTAACATACATATATTTACAGTACCAGTCAAACGTTTGGACCCACCTACTAATTCAAGGGTTTTTTCTTTATTTATACTATTTTCTACATTCTAGAATAATAGTGAAGACATCAAAACTCTGAAATAACACATATGGAATCATATATTTTATATTTGAGATTCTTCAAAGTAGCCACCCTTTGCCTTGAAGAAGTGACTCCGGGATGCTGGCATTCTAGGCAGAGTTGCAAAAGAAAATCCATATCTCAGACTGGCTAATAAAAATAAAATACTAAGATGGGCAAAAGAACACAGACACTGGACAGAGGAACTCTGCCTAGAAGGCCAGCATCCCGAAGTCACCTCTTCCCTGTTGACGTTAGGACTGGTGTTTTGCAGGTACTATTTAATGAAGCTGTCAGTTGAGGACTTGAGAGGCATCTGTTTCTCAAACTAGACACTATTGTACTTGTCCTCTTGCTCAGTTGTGCACCGGGGCCTCCCACTTCTCTTTCTATTCTTGTTAGAGCCAGTTTGCACAATTCTGTGAATCTCGCGTTGTACGAGATCTTGAGTGTCTTGGCAATTTCTCGCATGGCCTTCATTTCTCAGAACAGGAATAGACTGACAAGTTTCAGAAGAAAGTACTTTGTTTCTTTTTTGAGGGAGATTTTTTTTTAAATGTATTTAACCTTTATTTAACTAGGCAAGTCAGTTAAGAACAGATTCTTATTTCAATGACGGCCTAGGAACAGTGGGTTAACTGCCTGTTCAGGGGCAGAACGACAGATTTGTATCTTGTCAGCTCGGGGGTTTGAACTTGCAACCTTCCGGTTACTAGTCCAACACTAACCACTACGCTACCCTGCCGCCCCAGTAATTAAAACCCACAAATGCTGATACTCAACTAGTCTAAAGAAGGCCAGTTTTATTGCTTCTTTAAATCAGAATAACAGTTTTCAGCTGTGCTAACATAATTGCAAAAGCCTTTTAAAATGATAAACTTGGATTAGCTAACACAACGTGCCATTGGAACACAGGAGTGATAGTTGCTGATAATGGGCCTCTGTACACCTATGTAGATATTCCATTCAAAATCAGCCATTTCCAGCTACAATAGTAATTTACAACATTAACAATATCTACACTGTATTTCTTATCAATTTGATGTTATTTTAATGGACGAAAAATGTGCTTTTCTTTCAAAACCAAGGACATTTCTAAGTGACTCCAAACTTTTGAATGGTAGTGTATACACATATATATATATATCTTTAGTCAAGCAGTTGAAAAAAAAAGAAAGTATGTTATGGCACATCTTGATTGATGGCTGTCTGAGTGGACTAATCCATTGTGAAGGCTGGGATGGCACCAGTAGTACATTTACCATAAATGTACTACTACAATGTTTGTTTGGTTACCATAATTTCTGTTAATCCATTCAATATATTATTACTAGTCTTACCGTTGTCATTGTAGGAGGGGACACATTGTTTGCAGAGCACACAACCTAGGCTCCTGTCAATGTTGAGTAAGTACACACACCTGATTCCGCTAAGAAGTAGGCCTAGGCTTCCTGGCCTGTGCGCAAATGTAGGCTTGTAAATGTGCCCATTTGGGGATCTGATAGTGTTTCTAATCGTCTTAACTCAACACCACTAATGAACTGTGGCGCTTCTCAAAGCAATGTTGTATTCACCTCAAACAGCAAGTAAAAGAAGTCTGTATTTACATCCATTGAGAACTTTAAAAGTTCCTTAATGTAGCCTACTTGAAAAATCATTCCAGCTCTCTGTAATGTTCTGATCTGGTGGAAATGTCATAAAATAGGCCTACCTGATTACTTCCTGTCCCTTGCAAAAATAGACTACAGTTGTGTCTCTCTGGAGCTCAGCTCAGGGCACTGGAAACTGAGGGTCCAGGATATTTTATACAATGTTGCAAGTTTGTTGGCACAAGCTTTTTGGCTAGACCAAGTTGATTGTATTGACTATGTTTCTAAGTTCCTTGCAGACAGGCCATGCGTAGCTAATGGGATTTATTTTTATATTTTCTACCTGCAGGCTGCAATGTCATTTATTGGCTTCATGTAGGTGATTTTTACATAGTTGGCAAAGTACTTTTAGATTTGTATAATCGTAATTTAGATTACAATGATTTTGAGATACAAAGACTTTATTATAAAAGAAATGAAACAACTTCAGGAGCATAATTACAGAATCTGCGAAGACCAGCAGCAGCGGGAAGAGGTGGTTTGGGAACAGGTTTTTTCTTCTTGTTAGGTCATCTTGATCTCTGGCTCCCTCAAGTCATTTGTGTGTCTTAATTATTTAACCACAGTGTGCTTAAAGCATCAGACAAGCTCAGTAGCCTACATATAGTTGATTTTATTCAAACACACAGAAAAATACACATTTAAGATTTTTTGTCGGGGACACCACTAAAATCAGACATCTACGTCAAAGAAGAGTCGAAGGATAGAGGAATACACTTGCTAGAACCTTCTCATTGTGGACCTGGTAGGAGGGTGGCTTATTGTCTTCCCCCATGTTGTTCATCAGGTTTTTCTGTAGGTGGCAGGGTGACATGTTGTGTGGACTAAAACAGCATAAAACCAGGTGTGATCAAATGAATTAGCATGATCAAATTAATTAGCCAACAACAATGATTTCGAGAAACATTGAGAAATAGTTTGGATGTTTTGGTTATATTAACCAGTTATCTACCTTTAATAAGCAGATAGCTGGTAGCTAGTTAGCTCCCATGCCAAGTTAATTCAAAATGAAAGTTAACTGGCAAACTCATCATGCTTTGCGACATTATGTTAGCTTGCTATCACCAGTTACTGTATCTCCAGATAATGTGCTTTCACTTATTGCATCTGCATGCTTGTTGCGTTCTCCCTGGTGTACTCATTCATTCATGAGCTGGCTGCTTATTCTAAATAGTATAATCTAATCTGTTCAAAACAGTAGCAGCATGTGCAACAGTGGTCATTCAGTTTTTGACATGAAAAAGTGATAGTTGTATTTATGCTGCTGCTCAAGTGCACAGATCGCTATATACATATTCTCAAAGAAACTACCAGTAGTTCGAAAACTTGGTATCCTATATCTGTCGTGCTGCTTTGTCGACAACTCCAACCACCTCGCGCCCCGGGTATTCAGACAATCAGTGGCCCCCACTGGTCTGTAGACAACAGAGGGTGAAAAAAGAGAACCATCTGATGACAGACTTGGCCAAGCATGTCGTTACATGTCAGCAACACTGTAGTTAGCTGTGCACAGACAGGAAATCTGTCATCTAGGGCCTGCAGATAATGCCTCCGCTTGGTTCCCAGTGCAGTCACAACAATTAGCATTGGTAATAACACCAGTCACAATAGTAATAATAAACATGTTCTCAAAGGGTGAGGAATTATCATGTATAGATACAGTAGTACAGTACTACATAATCAAAATCACAATCTAGGACACTTTAAACCAAGACTGCAGCCAGCCAGGTGACCAAGCAGATTTTTGACACTTGTTTTAAGCCAAAAACATCTCAAGCGCCCTTATTGAAGAATGGCATTCCAGAAATTGTACGATAGAGTCACAAACAAAACCAAGAGCCTGCTCTGGAGTGCACATTGGCACCAGTAGAGAGAATCCTCTAGGCCCATCTCTCCTTCCCCTTCTCCGTGCACACACGCACACAGTATTACTATCCTACCTAAAATTGACTTCCATTCAAAATCCTATTTCCCTAACCCCTAACCCTCATCGTAACCTTAAAATAGCCTCTGTCCTCGTGGGGACTTGAGATTTTTCTTATACTTGTGGTGACTTCTGGTACACACAAGGATAGTAATACAAACCCACCGACCCACACACAGACCCACACACACACACACACATTCTGCTTCTTGGACTCGCTGTGCTCTCTGCATGGCTGTGTTATTGGCAGTGTGTCATGATCTCCCATTGCCAGCGTTACTGTAATCAGTGGTCCATTATACACAACAGGTCTCTCTGAATGGACGGGCAAGGATGACAAAAACACTTGTGCTGGGGAGGACAGTGCCCTGCAGCATACTAAAATGGCCAGGCTCTCTCTCTGTCCTTCTCCCCTCTCTGTCGTTATCTCTCAATTCAATTACATTTCAATTATAGGGCTTCATTGGCATGGAAAACATATGTTTACAATGCCAAAGCAAGTGAAATAGATAATAAACGAGAGAAATAAACAATAAAACATTAACAGTAAACATTACTCACAAAGGTTCAAAAAGAATAAAGACATTTTAAAATGTCATATTATCTGTATATACAGTGTTGCACTGATGTTCAAATACTTAAAGTACAAAAGGGAAAATACATAAATATAGGTTGTATTTACAACGGTGTTTGTTCTTCTCTGGTTGCCCTTTTCTTGTGGCAACAGGTCACAAATCTTGCTACTGTGGTATTTCACCCAATAGATATGAGAGTTTTCTTTGTTTTCAAATTCTTTGTGGGTCTGTGTAATGAGGGAAATATGCATCTCTAATATGGTCATACATTTGGCAGGAGGTTATGAAGTGCAGCTCAGTTTCCACCTCATTTTGTGTGCAATGTGCACATAGCCTTTCTTCTTTTGAGAACCAGGTCTGCCTTCGGCAGCCTTTCTCAATAGCAAGGCTATGCTCAGTCTGTACATAGTAAAAGATTGGTCAGGTATTGTGTATGAACAATCACTTTACGTTCAAATAGCATTCTAGTTTTTTTGTAAAATCTTTCCATTGTGTCAAGTAATTATTTTTGGTTAGGTTAGATGTAATTGTGTTTCTGTCTTGGGGCTCTGTTTGTGAACAGAGCCCCAGGACCAGCTTGCTTAGGAGACTCTTCCCCAGGTTCATTTCTCTGTAGGTGATGGCTTTGTTATGGAAGGTTTGGGAATCGCTCCCATTTAGGCGGTTGTGGAATATAACGTCTCTTTTCTGGATTTTGATAATTAGCGGGTATCGGCCTAATTCTGCTCTGCATGCATTTTTTTGTGTTTTACGCTGTACACTAAGGATATTTTACAACTCTTTTGTTGCAGAGTCTCAATTTGGTGTTAGTCCCATTTTGTGAATTCTTGGTTGGTGAGCAGACCCCAGACCTCCCAACCATAAAGGGCAATGTGTTCTATCACTGATTGAAGTATTTTTAGCCAAATCCTAATTGGTATGTCGAATTTTAGGTTCCTTTTGATAACATAGAAGGCCCTTCTTGCCTTGTCTCTCTTTCTCTCTCTCTGTGTGTGTGTGTGTGTGTGGACAAGGGGCCAGGCAGAGCAGTTTTATGACATGCTGAGGAAGAGCAGTTGAAACATCACAGTGAGAGAGAGATTGAGAGAGCAGCCTGCAGTCTGTCAGCCCTCAAGGAGTGGAACTTAAAGGATATTGGATATTTCTCTCATTAGAAATGTAGAGTTCCAACGCACATTAGGAATGATCATTTGTCAGCAATAACAGCTGATATAGCAGAGCAGTTTGCATACACTGGGAAATTAGAGTCCATAAGGAGAAATTAAATAGATCTACAGAGCGAGTTAGCAGTAACTCAATGTATACCATTCCATAGCTAAATATCATGTTCATAGCTGCTTTCTAAAGCCTCTGACAGGCCTGAAATGTTAGCTGGCCTAGATACAGGGATCAATATAAGCCAGAGGAGCAGCATGGCATTTCACATCGGCAGCTGTAATTACAGTATATGGGTGTCTGGTGTGGGAAATACACTTCAATAGCATGCCCTAGGGTTAGGGTTAAAGCTGCACTGGCTTTCTTAGGGTCCCTGGTGTATAGACATTTGGACACGTGGAGGGATCAGGCACTATCGAGTGTCTACACTGAGAATATGAGAATGAATCAGAGATCCCCAAATTGAAGTGTAGTCCAGAACAACAGCAGAGATCCATTCCTGTGGTGTCATAAACAGTGCAAGGCAACACACACCCATCACTGAAGAACACAGCAAGCTTTTGACAAATTGCAGTGCATGTAAGATCTTGTCCTCTTGTCCTGTGCTTGAAAATGATGTGATTTACCTTTAGAAAGAGTACCTCTGGCAGAATATTCAAGTTAGACCTTTTCTGAAAATACAGAATACCTTTTTGCTTCATTTTGTTGTCTCCCAATACGATCTAAGCAAGGCCAGCCATCTTACTCATTTGACCATTTTTTCACAGAATGTCACTATGTCAGTGTGTGAGGCAATAGTGGAGAGGGAGAAGCCAAATAGGTCGTTGTTAGCTGCCCAGCTAGTAGCTCAGGAAGCATTTTAATGTCAGTAGAACAACATTCTCTCCCAACCTCAAATTACGACAAATGACAACAGGCCAGTTCAAAACGTTGATATTTACAGTAATATGCATTATGCTGACTTCAGAGTGGGTACTGGAGATAGTGTTTAGGAGTTTCGTTAGTCACCCTAACATACTGACTACATCGGCCACACATGCGCTCCCCGTGCACATGTTGATTTTGTCCATCCACACCAGACATAATTATGACATGCAGGTTAAAATACCAAAATCTACTTTTAATCAAATATATTAATTATGTGTGAAACACACATAAAACATTCATGGACATCTGGCTAGTTGCTATTGCTAGCTAGTTTGTCCAGGGAGATTTTATCTGACATGCATATGGTCCTCTTTTTAGCTGGTTCTTTGTATAATTTTGACCCGGAGTCATATAAAATCGTGAGTTTCTCTGCTCCGACGAACAATCCACAGATTAAAAAGGGAAACCTAGTTTTTAGTTAGTTATCTTTAATTAATTTATCCTCGTTTGTCTTTCAAGCATCCACGTGGGTTTCTATCTTCCTGATAACCAATTATTATTTTTTTATTTTTTATTTCACCTTTATTTAACCAGGTAGGCTAGTTGAGAACAAGTTCTCATTTGTAACTGCGACCTGGCCAAGATAAAGCATAGCAGTGTGAACAGACAACACAGAGTTACACATGGAGTAAACAATTAACAAGTCAATAACACAGTAGAAAAAAAAGGGGGAGTCTATATACATTGTGTGCAAAAGGCATGAGGAGGTAGGCGAATAATTACAATTTTGCAGATTAACACTGGAGTGATAAATGATCAGATGGTCATGTACAGGTAGAGATATTGGTGTGCAAAAGAGTAGAAAAGTAAATAAATAAAAACAGTATGGGGATGAGGTAGGTTAAAATGGGTGGGCTATTTACCGATAGACTATGTACAGCTGCAGCGATCGGTTAGCTGCTCAGATAGCAGATGTTTGAAGTTGGTGAGGGAGATAAAAGTCTCCAACTTCAGCGATTTTTGCAATTCGTTCCAGTCACAGGCAGCAGAGAACTGGAACGAAAGGCGGCCAAATGAGGTGTTGGCTTTAGGGATGATCAGTGAGATACACCTGCTGGAGCGCGTGCTACGGATGGGTGTTGCCATCGTGACCAGTGAACTGAGATAAGGCGGAGCTTTACCTAGCATGGACTTGTAGATGACCTGGAGCCAGTGGGTCTGGCGACGAATATGTAGCGAGGGACAGCCGACTAGAGCATACAAGTCGCAGTGGTGGGTGGTATAAGGTGCTTTAGTGACAAAACGGATGGCACTGTGATAAACTGCATCCAGTTTGCTGAGAAGAGTGTTGGAAGCAATTTTGTAGATGACATCGCCGAAGTCGAGGATCGGTAGGATAGTCAGTTTTACTAGGGTAAGTTTGGCGGCGTGAGTGAAGGAGGCTTTGTTGCGGAATAGAAAGCCGACTCTTGATTTGATTGGAGATGTTTGATATGAGTCTGGAAGGAGAGTTTACAGTCTAGCCAGACACCTACCAATAAGGAGGGGACTTGCAGCACGTGGAGTGTCTCAAATAAAACCACGTTCTACTTTGGCGCTTGGCTACGCAGACATGTACATTTATTTTGCAATACTTGCGCGCGCAACGTGGCCAGTGTGGTTTGTATGTAATAGTGACAATTGAATAGTGTAAATGACAAGACATTATAGGAGAAAGTCACAGATCCATAGTGTCCAAAAATATTGACAACGGAACCAGAAGCTTCACAGCTCGAGTCCAATTCTGAACACAGATGTTCACAGCTGGTAAATACACATTTTGGTGACAAATCTCCCATGTCCACCTCCAGAACGAAGGAAGTAAAGCCCAGTCAGTCAGTTTCACACCCAGCTATGGCTGTGCGATGTGCTGATCCACATTACATCTCAGTGCTCCTCAGTGGTGAATGGGAGGATTTACTGCATGATCGCACAACAGTCCTCTGAAAAATGGGAAGTATGCTCCTCTCTGCAGACTGCTATGCACTCTGGCCCGACTCTCACCCTCTGCCAGACACTCTGAGGCTTTCCCATAAGCCTCTACCCACTGGATGAACTTACAGACCCGACACACACACTTTGGGAAATTAGTGATTCTGTCCAGCTGCATCTGTGATCGACAATAACAACCAGGAAAAGAATAACAACAGAGGCTCCCCAATCTGAAATCAACCCTCTGGTATGAAGCTAAGAACAAACTAGGTGGGATGCTGAAGGAGTTATGGTTTGACTCTTAGCATGTAAGGCTAAGCCAGGAACCAGAGCTGCTGAGCCAAAATAAAGATGGAAGTTTAGGGCATGATGGTGATGTACCTGTGGTGTTTGTTCTACAGGGGGAAGTCTTGTGCATGGTAGAGCGTGCCGTCTAAAGGCCCAGGGTTCACTTCACCTGACTGCTCAGCTAGAGAACCACTGACTGCAGTAGACCTGGGTACAGCAAAGAGTCTTCACACTCCCCAAATACCAGAGATCCCTTTTTAGGAGTCCTTACCAGGGGTAGAGGCATCTGTACTCACAGCAGCCAAGTGGCCTGGCTATTTGCTAAGCAAATTACAGATAGTGTGTGCAAATCTCACAGGCTCTCAACTCTTCCCCCAGTGCTGATGCAAAGTGAACTGGACAAGCATGGAGCCAGACAATACAATAGCAGATCAAAGTGCTCACCGTATCTAAACCATCTTTTAGCAGCCTAGCCCGAGGCGCATAGATTCCTGGAATACTGTTTGATCGGATGTGGTTATAGGCTACTCTGATTCAAATGAGACTTTTCTGATTAATACAAATGTTACCAAAGAAAGTTCCAGTTCAGTGGAGTCATGCACTTGCTTGATTGAGGAATGCTATACACGACTAAGTGAATTTGTTGAAATGGAGTTAGGGTGCTCTGGAACACTTTCTAAAGTGTTTGAATCAAACTTCATGATAGCCACACGTTGTACAGTGTATGTAAGTATTCCAATACTATTTTGGATTAGGCTAAAATCTATAAACTAGACTTAATCAGAAACTAAAGGGTAATGTATTATACAGTACTGCTACAGTAAATTTGCTCAGTTATGACAATACTTTATCATTCACAAACAGTTTATAATTAGTAGCCTGGTTTATTAGTTTATAGATTAGTTTATTAATCAGAAATAAATAGTGAACCTGTAATAACTCTGATGGAAAGTATGGTTTATATTGTCAGGCCTTAATTGTCTTGGTAAGGAGTGGATAGAAATCATAATTACATTTAGGTTGCACTTGATACTATGCAATCTATTTTAATATCATACACCTGTACCCCGGGAAAAATAAACAGAGGGGAACCATAACTTTCGGCATTGAGTTTGTACAGAACATCTAGAAATTCATCACAATTTTGTCATTGGTGTGACAACCACGTTCCTGCCAATTTCGTACATTGACATTTCTGAGAGACTAAAGACTGTATGCATGAGAAAGATACAAGTATACATTCTTTTGTTTTGTCCTTGCATGTTTCAAAGCATAAAGGTTTACAATAGTAGCAGAACTAACAGAACCCACAGGATACATTATTATGAGACACGCGTCTCTGAATTGACAAACCGATACATGTTGGCAAAGACAACTCGCCACGTTTTAAAACAGCGCACCCGGGCGTACGATCACTCACTTTGTTTGCAGAGAAAACATGTAAGTTAGATCGCTTCCATTCGTAGAATACCGTCCAAATACAGCTGAACATAATGTACTGGTTATATTACTGTATTGTAAATCATAAAATGACTTTCAAACAATCTTGAAGTTCGGGAATATTTTCCACAACACATAGAACTCACCATATTTCGAATCCTGATGAATATCGTTATTTTTCCTAGTTCCACAGTAAAGATGTGCAAACAAATCCCTGTCAAACACTGAGGAAGAACTTCTTCTGCTCCTATAAATGAATTGTCCCTTTTTCCATTTTCCTCGACTGAAATTATCCAAGTTCTTCCCAACGCCATCCCGAGTCCATCCAAGACCTCGCCTCCTTCTCAGTCATTGGTGGAGATTCGGGTGCGAAGCCTTAATTGGCTCAAAAGGCCCTCAATTACATTCCTGAGATCCTCCTCCTAGGATTTATAATGCGTTGTTAACCGAGTGGAAAGGTGGTATTTACAATATACGACTGGGAAAAATCCACTTAAATGCCCCTGCAATTCGTAATTTCTAGTGGGAAACTCGTCTATTATCCCTGAGCTCCGATTTCTTCCACATGCTGACCTCTACCACCTTGCTACTTGGTTATGAACGCAGCAGAAGTACATGCGCTCCAATATGTACCACGTGATCAGTGAGGCAGCTCCCTTGGAACAGCTGGGCACCAATTCTTCATCCGTGTGGATGTTGAGAAGCATAAAAAGCTCATACTTACAAACTGTCTTTCAAATGATCCACTATGATCCACCATTGGTGTATATTATTTAATGTCCATATCATTGTGAAGTATTGCGACTTTACAGTCTCATCATAAACTGACTATGCCATGTCAAACTTGTTGAAGTACTACACACACACTCACTCATTTGTTGATTTCTTCACGCATGTCGCATGCGTGAATTCTGTAGGTCTATGGAGAGTTCACAGTCAACATTGCATTGAAGTCAAAAGTATTTATTCTTGTTTGAATTAATAAACAGTAAACAATGCCCAACAATCTATGAACTCCATGCTGATGTCCATCTAGTCTTGACAAAAATGTGATTGTGCCAAGCCTCTCCATAAGCCAAAATCCTTAATACATTAAATGAGGTCATAGACAGTTCCCCTTACATTTGAAAAATACCACAAACTAATCCATTATCCATATTGTATCCCTAAAGTTGCCTAAAATGAGTGAGCACCCATCACTGAGATCATCCCAGAGGCCTTGAGCATTCATCTAATCCTATAGCACCATCTCATGGATACATTACATATTGAATTACATTCATGATGCACAGCATCATGCTTCAAGTGGCTAGTCTTTCTGGTCATGCTGAGATTAAAAACCTTGCAATCTTATCTTGATTATTGTCCAGTCATATGTTCAAGTTCTGCAAAGAAAGATCTAGTTAAGCTGCAGCTGGCAGAGAACAGAGCCGCACATCTTGCTCTTCATTGTAATCAGAGAGCGAATACACACATCGCCGACACACAAACTTACCCCACCAGACATGCCAAGATGGCAGCATGTCAAGTCGTTTGTCTGTGACTAGTAGATTTGAACCTACTAATAAGCTATTCATTTATGATTGAGTAAATCCACAATTTCCTTGTTGTGTAGTGCAAACTATTTTGTTTTGCTGGTGTTCTCTCAGAGGCAGCTCAAACAATCCCCAACCCGTTTTCTCAGTCGACCCATACAGACTCACATACAGACTCATACATACACACTGTCCCTCTCTCCCCTTACCTTTCCTTGGCCTCTATTTCTTACATCCTTCAGAGAAAATGACAATTTTTGTGGTGTTGCTTTGTGCACTGACTTTACTGAACTCTGGAGAAAACGAACAATTGCCGCTGGGAGAGTACATCTGACAATGTGCTATTTTTCACTCGGTCCACTCGTCCAAGTGCCGATGCATTTGCGGCATGATGTGAACATTACGAACTTGTGTCACTACCAAAGTCTAATGGTTTTAAATTAATGCTATGTATTGTCTGGAAACTCACTTGTAGAATTCACTTGCAGTAGGTCTCTTAAAAAATAGAAGACGTGTAAGGTTATTAAACAGAGGTGCCTAGTTATTCTTCTTTTGTTGATATCAGGTAATGTGCAACCTAACCATGGCACTGATATGCAATGTCTCCAAACCCCCTCTGATTTTAATCTAGATCTGATTTTGGTATTTTTCATTTAAATGTACGCAGCCTGTTGTCAAAAATTGATGGGGTTAGGATTTGGGCTAAATCAACTGATGTAATTGTGTTTTCTGAAACCTGGCTCAGAAAGTCTGTTCTTGATAAGGATATTTGTATTTGTATGGTTACAATGTGTATCGCCCTGATCGAGTTAAGAAAGGTGGGGGTGTGGCTATATATGTAAAGTATAAATTCCTTGTAAGTGTGGCAAAGTCTGAAACTATTTGTAAACAGTTGGAATTTCTTGCTTTGAATCTTGAGGTTTCCAAGGGTCCCTTTATAACTGTGATTGGCTGTTATAGACCCCCCTCTGCTCTCTGTATCTGTGATTGGCTGTTATAGACCCCCCTCAGCTCTCAGTGATGCATTTTCTTCTCTGATGCACCTTATGTCTAAACTTCTTTACAGTGAAGTGATCTTGATTGGTGATCTCAACTCGTGTTGGTTAAAGCCGGTGTCTGATGACTTAGAAATGTTTTGTAATTCTATGAATCTTACCCAGTTGATTAACTCACCCACTCACCCAAATCTCCAGAGAAATCTACCCTGTTTGATTTGATATTGGCAAATGTTCCACATAAATATTCTGTGGTTGTGTCACACCCTGACCTTAGAGATCTTTTTAATGGGGTGGGCATTCTATGTTTTGTTATCTATGATTTTGTATTTCTATGTTTTGACCGGTATGGTTCTCAATCAGGTACAGCTGTCTATTGTTGTCTCTGATTGGGAACCATACTTAGGTAGCCCTTTTTCCCTCCTTTCTTTGTGGGAAGTTGTCTTTGTTCATGGCACATAGCCTATAGCTTCACGGTTTGTTTTGTAGTGTTTATTGTTTTGTTCGGTGTCTTTTCGAACTAAAACTAATATGTACACTCACCACGCTGCACCTTGTTCCTCTTCCTTCAACAGCCGTGACAGGTTGGTGTTTTTTGTAATGATTTAAGTGACCATTATGCTGTTGCTGTTACAAATACCAAGGTTCCTAAAACAAACCCATGGTTTATTCATAAGACAGATTTGAAGAGTTTTAATGAGCAGACTTTCTTTCATGATTTGTTTTTATTTTGACTGGAGCAAGATTGAGCTTATTCCTGATGTGGAAACTGCCTGGAAATTCTTTCATGTTTTTTTCCAAATAGTAAACAAACATGCCCCATTCCACAGGTTCAGTGTTAAAGGGCGGGATAATCTAGCCTGGGTTAAAGCAAGGAAATCACGTTTTGATGCTGATTGGCTTCTTTTTAGGCAGTTACAAAACAAGTGTTATTTTCTTCTCAGGAAGACCAAGTCTGAATATTTTATGTCTGTTACCACTGATAACCTGAATGACCCTAAACTTTTGGAAGGCTATTAAGTCTGGAAACAGTCATGTTAATGATTTACCGTCATGTGTATTGAAGGACTTTGTTGCTGTATATGGCAAAACTGAATTGTTTCAATGAGCACTTTGTATCATCTGGTAGGCTGTTTGATTCAGTGTCCTCTGTTTCTGTACAACCCTGTGTGGATGAACCAACAAGAGCTGATCAAACTTTGAGCTTTTTGCCATTCTCAGTGCAGGAGGTACATAAAGCCCTGAAATCCTTAGATCAGAGAAAGCCGGCAGGTTCTGATCTTCTTGATCTCTGCTTTTTAAATCTGGCAGCTGATTTCATAGCTGAACCACTTACATATCTGTTCAATCTAACCCTGGAATGTAATGAAATTCCAAACATCTGGAAATCAGCATTGTCCTACCACTTTTAAAAGGGTGAGTTCATACTCTTTTAAATAATTATAGGCCAATCTCAAAGCTGTCACCCCTGGTGAAAATACTTGAAACCCTTATGAGTGAACAGCAAAATAGTATATAAAAACAATTTTATCAATGTACCAATCGTGCTTCAGGAAGAAGCATAGCACAATTACAGTAGCCATGAAGATTTGAAATGATTTCACTGAAGTCCTTGACAAAAAAACAGCACTGTGTCTCACTTTTTATTGATCTTTCTAAAGCTTTTGATACAGCTGATCATGCTATACTGAGGCAGAGCTTGTCGAGTGTAGGTCTTTCGGAGCATGGTTTGCTAACTATCTGTCTCATAGAACTCAGTGCACTCATTTTTATGGGCTCATGTCTGTTAAATTGTCTGTCTGTAATGGTGTGCCCCAGGGCTCTGTACTTGGTCCCCTCTTAACAATTTATATAAATCATTTATACAAAAAATATGCAAAATGCGCAACTTCACTTTTATGCTGATGATACTGTTATTCATTGTTGTGCCTTGTCTCTCACAAAAGCTTTCCAGAACTTTCAAACTGCTTTTTATACTGTTCAACATACCTTGTGTCAATTGAAGCTTATCCTTAATACTGACTGAACTAATGGTGTTTTCTAAAGTAATAAATAGATCTCTGAACCTTTCACCTAATACTACCTGTCAGGGCAATGAGATTGAGACTGTAACCTCATAAATATCTTGGAATTTTAATTGATGACGGCCTCACTTAAAACTGGGGGCAGAGAAGTAAGGCCAGGAGAGCGAAAACTGATTTACAACGGTGTTGTTTAATAAACATAAACCACCGTTAACAGAACAATCGGTCAAACAAAACCCAGAAACCAGGTCAAACAAAACCCAGTAACCACCAGCATAACGTACACAAGCACTACAAGAAACAATTCCAGACAAGGACATGGGAGAAAAAGAGGGTTAAATACACAACGTGGAATTGAAACCAGGTGTGAGGGAAGACAAGACAAAACAAATGGAAAATGAAAGGTGGATCGGCGATGGCTAGAAGGCCGGCGACGTCAACTGCCGAACACCGCCCGAACCAGGAGAGGGACAGACTTCGGCAGAAGTTGGGATTTTATTTTAGGAATAAGGCCTGTTTTTCTTTTGAAGCCAGAAGGAAGCTAGTATCAGCTACATTTATGCCTTTACTAGACTATGGAAATATTTTATATATATGAATGCTTCTGCTCAGTGTTTGAGATCAATTGACACCCTTTACCATGGCACATTGTGATTTACTTAAAACTACAAAACCCTTACGCACCATTACACTTTATATACCAGGGTTGACTGGCCTTCTCTAGTCACTAGTAGGCTCCGTCACTGGTACACTTTTATTTACAAAGCCATTTTGGGTTTACTACCATTTTATTTGGGCATTTTTATTTTTCAGAAATGTGGTGGGTATTCTCTTCGTTCGCAGAACATTATCCTGCCAACTGTTCCAAAAGTCTGAACTGAATTTGATAAAAGGGCTTTTATGTACTCTGCGCCATATGCTTGGAACGCCTTACAAAATACTTTTAAACTGGAAGAACTTGTCCCGATTGGTGTTTTTAAATCACTGATGAAGACTGATGAGACTGATTCCCTGACCTGTCAATGTTATTAATTGGCTGTTTTATGATTTTGTTATACTCTTGTGAATTCTATGTTTTTTACTAGATTACTTGTAGTTTTTCATGTTGTCTGTCTATAATTGTGTAATGACTTGGTGCTGTCTATCTTGGCCAGGACGCTCTTGAAAAGGAGATTTCAAATCTCAATGAGCCCTTCCTGGTTAAAAAAGAAAGAAAAAGAAAATGTCACAAGGGGTCTTTTCACAGTCCCCAGATCCAGAACAATTTCATGGAAATGTACAGTATAATACGGAGTCATGAGTGCATGGAACTCGCTTCCATCTTATGTAGCGCAAGTGAACAGCAAACCTGGTTTCAAAATACCAATAAAGCAACACCTCACGGCACAACTCCTCTTCCTCATGTGACCTACATGTTGTATGTACTGACATGTATGTGTAACTGATAGATGCACACACACACACAAGTATTTTTCTGTAATGTCTTTTTTTATTGTGTCGGACCCCAGCAAAACTAGCTGTCGACCAATGGGGATCCTAATAAATAAGTACAGTAAAGAAGAGTAGAGTACAGTACATAGTAGACCACACTAAAGTGGAATACACTAATGTACTGTATTATACTGTACTCTACGAGACACAACCATTGAGCAGCACATTGAGAATGAAGGGAAGGCCCTCCAGTGGAGTGTTGAGAAATGTGGGAACAGGTATCATGTCCTCAACAATGAGAACAGGGAAGAACTGCTGAAGATAAAGGAGATGATTTCAGGAAATTATGAGAACGAGAAAGAGACTAGAGAAGATAGAAGGGAGAGCAAAACAGAAACTGATGAAGGTGCAGAAATAGAATGGGTGTGTTTCTGTCAGTCTCTGTTTTGCGAATTTGGATTATTCAACTGTGTTGCTGTGCAGCACACACCAGCTACAGTGATGCAACACACTAACCTGCATAGTTGCATGTAAAACTAAAAGCTGCTCACCAGTAGCTTTTTGAGAGTCTGCAAAATCCTGCAAAATGCAGGTTTCTTTAAAGAGAGCAGACTTGAGTGTCATAATACAGGATGATCTTTGTTGTTATTGGCCCTCACTTATCAAACCAGATCTGAGTGTAAATGAGGAAATCAGACTTGGTTGTTTGTGTACACACAACTAGAGATGAACAGAATTACACTCCCTCATATCACTACATAATGGGTAGACCACTGCTGCATAATCAACCTTTTTGGGAGTGTGACACAGTAGAGCAGACTGTGTGAAGGTAAACATGTTAAGCAGCACAAGAAAAGAGGGAGGGGAAGATGTACAGACGATAAAATGCCATTTAGGTAGAGATGATCTTGAAGACACAGGAGACTTAAAAAAAGCACAAACAACACAAACACATAATGTCTACCATTGACATTCTATGTATAATAAACACCTTTAGAGTGAAATCTCTCTCTCTCTCTGACAGGTGACTCTCGCCATCTCTCAGAGCTGAGGATAGTGGTTCTAGGAAATAGATAGTGGGAAGAGTTCAGCAGGAAACACCATCCTGGGCATTGAGGAGTTTGACCTGATGACTACTCAGTGCGCCAAGAGACAGGGAGAAGTAGCAGGGAGGCAGATTTGTAGAGGAGATGCCTGAGCTGGTTAAACAGGAAATAGACTGCTGCGCCACTCGGGACACACTGAGCACTAAGGCACTGCATCTCAGTGCAAGAGGTGTCACTACAGTCCCTGGTTTGAATCCAGGCTGTATCACATCCTGCCGTGATTGGGAGTCCCATAGGGCGACGCCCAATTGGCCCAGCGCCGTCCAGGTTTGGCCGGTGTAGGCTGTCATTGTAAATAATTATTTGTTCTTAACTGACTTGCCTAGTTAAATAACGGTTTTTATTTTTTTTGTCCTCCGGGACCCCACACTCTCTTGGTCATAGGAGTCGATGATTCATTCGCTGAGAAACACAGAAGAAGAGAGTGAAGGGAAGGCCCTCCAGTGGCTTGTTGAGAAATGTGGAAACAGATCATGTTCTTAACAATGAGAACAAGGAAGAACTGCTGGAGAAGATAGTGGTGGCAGGAAACACAAAAGTGTTTCAGCCAAATTAAAAGGACAGGTACTCAAATTTCAAGAAGAGGTGGAGGGCAGTACCAGCAACAATAAGGAGAACAGGGAGCAATCAGTTGTTTCCTCCAGAAAGTGAGTATTATTCTGGTTAATCCTGTAACAGAAATGTTTGCAGCAAGTGTGTTACATCATGTCTTTCTCTACTGTCCATTCCTCAACTCCTCTCCATTGCATTGGATTCCGTTTTGAAGGCATACCTGTATGATCGAATTGAGAGTTCGGGAATATAGGACATGTTATGCAATGTTGAAACTTGTTCATAACTACACAGTATATACTTGAGGATTTCTCAAAACATTATTTTCATACAATTCTACTGGTCATTATGTGAAAGAAAGAAAGATGTAATTACAAAAAAAGTATCCCTGAAGGTGTTGTTGTGGTGTTCCACAGTGAGTGGATCAATGCCAATAAGAAGAGCAGGGAGAAATCAGTTGCTTCCTCCAGAAAGTGAGTATTATTCTGATTATCCTTGTAACATTAACCAATGTAGCAATTGTGTTACATCATGATTTATTTTGTTAAACAAATCAGTCATCTCCTCTTCTTGTGTCCTCTCCTTCCTTTCTCTGATCAGACAGTGAAAGCCAGCCTAATGAGCTTCCACCATATTGTTTTTTAATCTAAAGTATTTCCTGTTTTTATGAAAAGGACAACAGACTTTCTTTTCTCCTTAATTTGGGAATCGTAGCTCATACACAATTTCAAATAAACAGCTCCTTCCAGCATTCCTGTCTACCTTGGTAAAGCACATCTCTCGCTGACTTACACCATGTTTGATTTATATGTTCCACCACCTCACCATCAACCCAGCATGGAAGAAAAAATAACATGCAACAATGCGCAGCATATCTTGATTCTATATTCCAAAAAATATGACCAAATTGTATCTAAAAACCCACCATTGATTCCCTTGTAACTTTCACAGATGGCACCATCGTTGCGTTGAGGTATAGCTGCTGTTTCAGTGATTTGATAAAAGGCAAACCACCACATACTGTTAGTTTCCTTGTTGTTCCCCAGTGAGTGGAGATGGCAGATCTGATGCCCTGTCTCTTGGAAGCTCTGGATACAGCTCCCAGACATAACTACCAGCATCTGACCACTGGTTTGGATCACATAGTTCTGGAACCCTGCCCCTTGAATCTAGAATGGTCTCTCTGACTTCCATCCGAGTGTCTGACTTCAGAGGCCAAAGAGGATTCAAGGAGAAGCCGTGGAGTGGCTGAGTGCTGCGGGTCACTCTGATGTCACTCCATACATTGGGACATGACAGAATAAAGATAGATTACATCTGACACTTTTAACAGAACTGATGGAAAAGTTTGAGAATTACATGCAAAAATTCACTAACAGATGATCAATGTGATACGTTGTAAACTCTTTATTATTGTGTAGTGTAATGCTCATCTAGGGACCAGCACTGATAATTAGCATAAGGTTAAATGTACCTGACTTGTGTATTAGATGTTTTAATATTGACATTTCTAGCAGAGGAATAACATACTGCAACAAGTGTTATGCACAGAATTGATCAGTGGTATCAATAGTTTTCATAAAAATCCTTATTTCAGGAAGCTAGTCTGATAAGAGGGACCAACTATGGGCCATGTTGCATGACATAATGAGGTGTTTGTAGGTGAGAAGTTCAGGCAGAAATATAATATATGTTCTACTAAACTACAAGATACTGTTGATGTTAAAGGTTTTATTGGCATTTCATGTTATAGTGAATACTTTGACAGTACCAATGTGTCAGTATGCATCACATAATGGTTTCTTTAGGAGAAATGTAACAGCTATTTAAATAAGGAAATCCAACACTGTGCCAATTTAAGTTCAGAAAAGTTTTAATAGTTTAAATTGAAGTTGAAAGGAATTGGATGGAAAAACATAACATACATATTTGCATCAGATCTAGAAACCATAAAGAACACCGAAGGTCTAGGTCATAGGCTAGGAAAGAACTAGTGAAAGAAATGGAACTGTGCCACAATGACTTGTCACCCTTGATAAGTCAAGTAATCTTCCCATTAAGGAGGACCAATGCCACATATCACCATGGTGTCATGAGTGCCACTGTCAAACGTTTTGGCCGAACAACAAGACCCCTTGGGTTGTGCCGTGGCGGGGATCTTTGTGGGCTATACTCGGCCTAGTCTCAGGATGGTAAGTTGGTGATTGAAGATATCCCTCTGGTGGTGTGGGGGCTGTGCTTTGACAAAGTGGGTGGGGTTATATCCTTCCTATTTGGCCCTGTCCGGGGGTGTCATCGGATGGGGCCACAGTGTCTCCTGACCCCTCCTGTCTCAGCCTCCAGTATTTATGCTGCAGTAGTTTGTGTTGGGGGGGCTAGGGTCAGTTTGTTATATCTGGAGTACTTCTCCTGTCCTATCCGGTGGCCTGTGTGAATTTAAGTATGCTCTCTCTAATTCTCTCTTTCTTTCTCTCTCTCGGAGGACCTGAGCCCTAGGACCATGCCTCAGGACTACCTGACATGATGACTCCTTGCTGTCCCAGTCCACCTGGCCGTGCTGCTGCTCCAGTTTCAACTGTTCGGCCTGTGATTATTATTATTTGACCATGCTGGTCATTTATGAACATTTGAACATCTTGGCCATGTTCTGTTATAATCTCCACCCGGCACAGCCAGAAGAGGACTGGCCACCCCACATAGCCTGGTTCCTCTCTAGGTTTCTTCCTAGGTTTTGGCCTTTCTAGGGAATTTTTCCTAGCCACCGTGCTTCTACACCTGCATTGCTTGCTGTTTGGGGTTTTAGGCTGGGTTTCTGTACAGCACTTTGAAATATCAACTGATGTACGAAGGGCTATATAAATACATTTGATTTGACTTAATTCATAACGGTAATAATAAATCCTGAATTCAAAATATTAGTCAAACTAGTAAAGTTAAGGTTAATTATGTTTATAAAAGGCCCTCAGTCCTGCATCAATTTGAATAATATTTTGTAAAAATATATAAAATAAATACCTATGGCCCCTTTTTCTCAGTGTGGGCTTTACCGTCTTGGCTGTCAGTCTCTTACGTCAGCTATTAAGACTTCAAATAATGTCATGGATGTTGTTGAGGTTTTCCCATGTGAATTGCTTGTCATACCTTATCATTTATAACCTATAGGGGGCCTTAGTTCTAGGATCTGTGACTAACGTAATACCGGTTTGTAAAAAAAGATATACTTATACACAAAAGAGCCTTTGTGAGATAAGTAGGGCGGTCTGGAAGCAGCTCAATGTGGGTGAGTTTACTCCAAAGAACTCAATGCTAGACTGCAGGACTGAGTTTTCCATGAGAATATTCATGAAATACACATTTGTTCACAAATGACCAGGATAAGGGTTCAAACTCACTCACTCCGTCTCACACATCTCACACTCACTCCGTCTCACACATCTCACACTCACTCCGTCTCACACATCTCCGTCTCACACCGTCTCACACTCACTCCGTCTCACACATCTCACACTCACTCCGTCTCACACATCTCACACTCACTCCGTCTCACACTCACATGACTCTTAAATTAACCTGATTTAATTGTCCACTAAAGACTAATTTGCAGGCATACAGAAGGTCCAATGAGATGGGTAACATAAAGGAGACTAAAAAGATTACCCATTAAGTACTAAACCCTAACTTCATTTTCAGGCAGATCAGTGGTAGAGACTAGTTACAAAGCGAAGCAACATGACCGTCTGTTTGGCACGGTGGTGCTTGTTATTAGACTACTCCCTACAGTTGCTCCTGAAAACAGTAATGCTTCTGGTAGCTCCCTTAGCGTCCATCCACTGCCTTAGTATTACAGTCTACGTGCGTCAAGTCAACCCCACTTTCAAAGATACTACACTGACAGCCACAGAGCACAGGAACCATTTCTACATGATGAGATGAATTGATAAAGATTCCATTAGAGCATGCAACACTACCGGCATGCTTGAGATTAGACTGCAATGTAAGTCAGGAAGTGTTTTGTACGATACAGAACAAAGTTGCTTGCCTTCCAATGACGTGCGATCTGCCAGATCCAATGACCCAGTCTCCAGTCTGTCACTGGGTTTGTTCTCAGCCAGTAAATCTGCTGCCTCATGGACCTGTCTGTACTCAGCACAGTGGTTGAGTGACTACACACTGTGCCTATAAGTGCAAATACCACTGGTGCCTCAGGGCACTTCAAACCAGCCAACACCCCATTCCAGAGAGGTTAACTAACACATTCACACCTTCATGCTGGAAGCTGAACAAAGTAAACAGAACAATAATATACCTTTCTCCCTGTTCATCTGCACTCCTTCGCAATAAAACACTAACTAAAACAGCAAATTATAACCAAAGACAATAATACTGTGAGATGATTTCTTGTCGTCAGTGACATCTCCTTTCAGAACCCAGCTAGGTTCTAAAGTCCAAGAGCAAGAGGTCCTTTCATACACATCTTGTAGAGACACAGCAGACCTCAAACCTGTACTGAGAACCTTTAAAAAAACAGTAGTTTAGTTCAACTTGAAATCTTCAAAACATCTCAAGCACTAAAAGCTAAAGAGTTTGTGAGAAATTAGTCACCCTTCCTCTCCTTTACAAGCATAGTAAAAGAGCCCCATAACTCTCCAAACAGGTTCACAGTTCTTGGCTTGTTTATCTCTCATGAGTTTTCTCCTTCTGCTCCCCACTGGGGCCATTGGGCGGCGGCTTGTTGCTGAAGTTCCAGTCGACAGGGTTGAGGAGCTGCATGGTCTTCTTGTGCGTCCAGATGGGGTTGATGATCACTGTGAGCAGGGCCAGGCCGGTGTAGAAGAGGATGCGCTGGGGCAGAGCCACGTACATGTTCATCTCCCCCCAGTGACTCCAGCTCACCCACCACATGTAGTACGTGAGCACCATGCGGCAGTGGAACATGTGGATCATCACCCACTGGTTGGCCTTCCAGAAGAGCGTCCTCGCCCAGCCAGCCTGGAGGGGAGAGAAGACAGATACTTGTACTGATTGGGCAGGGGATAAAGACTGTCACAGTGTTTGGGGTCGTCGTCATCTATAACGATGTACAGTGCCTTCAGAAAGTAATTAATATAAAATGTCTTGAGTCAACAAGTATTCAACACCTTTCTTATGGGAAGCCTCAATAAGTCCAGGAGTAAAAATTTACATAATAAGTAGCATTTACTCATTCTGTGTTCAATAATAGTTGTTAACATGATTTTGGAATGACTACCACATCTCTGTACCCCACACATACAGATCAAATGTATTTATATAGCCCTTCTTACATAAGCTGATATATCAAAGTGCTATACAGAAACCCAGCCTAAAACCCCAAACAGCAAGCAATGCAGGTGTAGAAGCACAGATAATTGTAATATTGATTTGAGCACGGTGAAGTTATTAAATCAGGCTTTGGATGGTGTATCAATAAACCCAGAGAATACAAAGATACAGGCATCCTTCCTAACTCAGTCGCCGGAGAGGTAGGAAACTACTCAGGAGTTTCACCATGTGGCTAATGAGGATTTTAAAACAGTTACATAGTTTAATAGTTGTGATATGAGAAAAGTGAGAATGGCTCAGCAACATTGTAGTTAGTCCACAATACTAATCTAAATGACAGAAAAAAAAGTGAAGACTGTACAGAATAAAAAACATTCCAAAACATGCATCCTGTTTGCAACAAGGCACTTAAGTAAAACTGCAAAATATGTGGCAAAGAAACAAACTTTTTCTCCTGAAAACAAAGTGTTATGTTTGGGGCAAATCCAACACATCACAGAATACCATTCTTCATATTTTCAAGCATGGTGGTGGCTGCATCATGTTATGGGTATGCTTCTCATCGGCACAGACTAGGGAGTTTTTTTTGTTGATAAAAAGAAACAATACATCTAAGCACAGGCAAAATCTTAAGAAAAAACCTGGTTCAATCTGCTTTCCAACAGACACTGGGAGACAAATTCACCTTTCAGCAGGACAATGACCTAAAACACAAGGCCAAATCTACACTGGAGTTGCTTACCAAGATGATATTGAATATTTTGTCCTCTCACTGTCAACTGCGTTTATTTTCCAGCAAACTTAACATGTGTAAATATTATGCAAAAAAAAAAAAAATGGAAAAATGGCTTCCAGTTGAAGCTCGCATCCGCTACAAGACCATGGTGCTTGCCTACGGAGCTGTGAGGGGAACGGCACCTCAGTACCTCCAGGCTCTGATCAGGCCCTACACCCAAACAAGGGCACTGCGTTCATCCACCTCTGGCCTGCTCGCCTCCCTACCACTGAGGAAGTACAGTTCCCGCGCAGCCCAGTCAAAACTGTTCGCTGCTCTGGCCACCAGCTGGAACAAACTCCCTCACGACGCCAGGACAGCGGAGTCAATCACCACCTTCCGGAGACACCTGAAACCCCACCTCTTTCAGGAATACCTTAGGATAAAGTAATCCTTCTCACCCCCCACCTCCCCTTAAAAGATTTAGATGCACTATTGTAAAGTGGCTGTTCCACTGGATGTCTTAAGGTGAACGCACCAATTTGTAAGTTGCTCTGGATAAGAGCGTCTGCTAAATGACTTAAATGTAAATGTAATGAAATGGCCCTAGCACTCACCCTCCGATCCAACAGGTCCCAGACGTGCTCAATGGGATTGAGATCCGGGCTCTTCGCTGCCCATGGCAGAACACTGACATTCCTGTCTTGCAGGAAATCATGCACAGACCGAGCAGTATGGCTGGTGGCATTGTCATGCTGGAGGGTCATGTCAGGATGAGCCTGCAGGAAGGGTTCCACATGAGGGAGGAGGATGTCTTCCCTGTAACGCACAGCGTTGAGATTGCCTGCAATGGCAACGAGCTCAGTCCGATGATGCTGTGACACACCGCCCCAGACCATGACGGACTCTCTACCTCCAAATCGATCTAGCTCCAGAGTACAGGTCGCGGTGTAACGCTCATTCCTTAAACGATCAATTTGAGACAAAACCACGACCCGTCAGTGAAGAGCACTTTTTGCCAGTCCTGTCTGGTCCAGCGACGGCGGGTTTGTGCCCATAGGCGACATAGTTGTCGGTGATGTCTGTTGAGGACCTGCCTTACAACAGGCCTACAAAGCCCTCAGTCCAGCCTCTCTCAGCCTATTGCGGACAGTCTGAGCACTGATAGAGGGATTGTGTGTTCCTGGTGTAACTAGGGCAGTTGTTGTTGCCATCCTGTACCTGTCCTGCAGGTGTGATGTTCGAATGTACCAATCCTGTGCAGGTGTTGTTACACATGGTCTGCCACTGCGAGGAGGATCAGCTGTCCGTCCTGTCTCCCTGTAGCGCCTTCTTAGGCGTCTCACAGTACGGACATTGCAATTGATTGCCCTGACCACATCTGCTGTCCTCATGCCTCCTTGCAGCATGCCTAAGGCACGTTCTCACAGATGAGCAGGGACCCTGGGCCTCTTTCTTTTGGTGTTATTCAGAGTCAGTAGAAAGGCCTCTTTAGTGTCCTAAGTTTTCAGAACTGTGACCTTAATTGCCTACAGTCTGTAAGCTGTTAGTGTCTTAACGACCGTTCCACAGTTAATTGTTTATGGTTCATTGAACAAGCATGGAAAACAGTGTTTAACTTCTTTGGGGTAGGGGGCAGTATTTTCACATCGGGATGAAAAGCGTGCCCAGAGTAAACTGCCTGCTAGGATATGCATATTATTAGTAGATATGGATAGAAAACACTCTGAAGTTTCTAAAACTGTTTGAATGATGTCTTTGAGTATAACAGAACTCATATGGCAGGCAAAAACCTGAAACAAATCAAACCAGGAAGTGGGAAATCTGAGGTTTGTAGGTTTTCAAGTCTTAGCCTATCTAATATACAGTGTCTGTGGGGTCATATTGCACTAAGGCTTCCACTAGATGTCAACAGTCTTTAGAACCTTGTTTCAGGCTTCTACTGTGAACTGGGAGAGAATGAGAGCTGATTGAGTCATGGGTCTGCCAGAAGGCCATGTGCTCAGTCAGGCGCACGTCCATAGAGTTAGCTCCGTTCCCTTTCATTTCTAAAGACAAAGGAATTCTCCGGTTGAAACATTATTGAAGATTTATTATAAAAACATCCTAAAGATTGATTATATACACATCGTTTGACATGTCTCTACGAACTGTAATATAACTTTTTTGACTTTGTCTGGACCTAGTGCCTGCGCATTTGAATTACTGTACTAAATGTGCAAACAAAGGACATAAATGATGAACTTTATCGAACAAAACTAACATTTATTGTGAAACTGGGATTCCTGGGAGTGCATTCTGATTAAGATCATCAAAGGTAAGTGAATATTTATAATGCTATTTCTGATTTTTGTTGACTCCATAACATGGCGGGTATCTGTATTGCTTGTTTTGGTGTCTGAGCGCTGTACTCAGATTATTCCATGGTGTGCCTTTTCCATTAAGTTTTTTTTTAAATCTGACAGCGGTTGCATTAAGGAGAAAAATATTTTATTCCATGCATAACAGTTGTATTTTCATCAACATTTATGATGAGTATTTCTGTAAATTGATGTAGCTCTCTGCACTTTCACTGGATGTTTTGGAGGCAAAACATAACGCGCCAATGTAAACAGAGATTTCTGGATATAAATATGAACTTTATTGAGCAAAACATACATGTATTGTGTAACATAAAGTCCTATGAGTGCCATCTAATGAAGATCATCAAAGGTTAGTGATTAATTGTATCTCTATTTCTGCTTTTTGTTACTCCTCTCTTTGGCTGGAAAAATGGCTGTTTTTTTGTGTCTAGGTACAGACCTAACATAATCGTATGGTATGCTTTTGTCGTAAAGCCTTTTTGAAATCGGACACTGTGGTGGGATTAACAACAAATGTATCTTTAAAATTGTGTATAATACATGTATGTTTGAGGACATCTAATTATGAGATTTCTGTTGTTTGAATTTAGCGCCCTGCACTTTCACTGGATGTTGGTCAGGTGGGACGTTACCCACGTACCCTAGAGATGTTAAACCCTTTACAATGAAGATCTGTGAAGTTACTTGGATTTTTACGAATTATCTTTGAAAGACAGGGTCCTGAAAAAGGGTCCTTTGTCTGCTGAGATCCCATTTTTAATAAATCTTAGAACTTTTCTTCCACTGACAGAGTATTGTGTGTAGACCGTTGACCAAAAGTTACAATTAAATCCATTTTAATCCCACTTTGAGAATACTTTCTTTGAGAATTCCTTATGGGAGTTGCAGTGATGAGACAAGACTGTAACTACTAATTGGATACCACAAAATTTGGGAGAAAAAGGAGCAAAAATAATAAGTAGACCCAAGTCACATGAGATTTCACATGTCACTTCGGGAGAGGCGAAGGTCGAGAGCTTCCGAAACACAACCCAACCGTACTGCTTCCTGACACAATACTCACTTAACCCAGAAGGCATCCACACCAATGTGCTACAGCGTGCACTGCACCCTGCCCACCACAGGAGTCGCTAGTGCGCGATGGGACAAGGACATCCATGCCTGTCCATGCCCTCCCCTAACCCGGACGACGCTGGGCCAATTGTGCGCCACCCCATGAGTGTCCAGGTCACGGCCAGCTGCGACAGAGCCTGGACTCGAACCCAGAATCTTTACTGGCACAGCTAGCACTGCGATGCAGTGCCTTAGACCACTGCGCCGCTCGGGAGGCCGACTTGGGTCTATTTCTGCCTAGAAATTCCCCTTTCTCAAAATGGCCCTCTGTACATTCACCATCATTGCAAATCATGTCAAGGTGCTGGTCTCAGTGTTGAGTACATAAACAGAAAAGGGGAATTGAAATCCATCTGTGCCTTTTATGTCTAGCCCACCAGTAAAACGACTGAACTATAAGAAAATTAATAAGCTTACAGTACAGTGTCACAAATGGAGTCAATCAACAAAACAGTAACATACTGTATAGAGAATATGATGAAAGACACCAGACAGACACACTCCTTACCTTTAGTAACATCCAGGAGATGCAGGTGAAGGGTGTGCTCATCTCCAGTAGTAGAGTGACCATGGGCAGGTAATGTCCTAGTGAGTCCCAGACCACCGCCCCAGCAAACCCTGACAGGGCAAAGAAATGATGGGCGGCCAGGGGAAGGTCGAAAGCCCTGAACACCACACTGGAGGCATGCAGCGCCACATTCTCAAACAGAAAGAAGCCTGTGGCTGTGAGCACAGTGAACCAAGACCAGTCCTCCTGACCTCTGACCCTGTCCCTGGACATGGCTGACTCCTCGGTCAGCGCCCGTAGGCCCGCCACCGTGCTCTGGAGGCCGAACGCGGCCCGTGTGGCCGCCAGGTTCCAGAACACCTTCTCCTTAGCCAGCAGAGAGCGGTAGGTCTGGGAGAGAGCCATGGACACCAGGTGGGAGAGGACGAACACAGCGGTGTAGAAGGCAAAGCCCAGGCCGATGACCTGGAAGCGAAGACCCCAGGAGAAGTAGCCCGGACTGGGGTCACCGGGGCCCTTGAATGCCGGCAGGGTAGTGGCCTGCTCGGAGGTCATGTTGGTTTGTGTGAGTGGATGGATTGTCTGTTGAAGGTCTCACAGAGTTGAGTGACCCTGTGATCACTGAAAGATCTCATGGGTTAGTCATCAACGACCCTGCAACAGGAATTAAAGCCAAAACACATTAGTCAATGTTCATAAAATAGTTACGACATGCCAACATGTGCTAGATGGCGTTTGAAAATTACTCTCTATACGTAGCCAAAAACATGATCAGTTATTGTTGACCCAGGATTAGTGATGTCGGTGTGTTAACTTCCGTCTGTTTGAAATAACACCGAGGCACAAGACGGGAGAAGTGAGTGAATTCACATCTTATTTCGTTTGACAGACGATAACAGATATCGGGCACCCCCCCGAAAAAAACGAAAAAAGGAGACCAGTTTAATAAAATCTGAAACAGTACACAATTGTTGACTGTAACATTGTTCCACTCAGGCACAATTGCGATACCTTTGCTGCAACATTGTTGCTGGCTGTTTCTCAACTGTATCAGAACAGAATGTACTGACACAAAACAAACGGCTGTTTGTGTCTAGTCATCGCCATATATGACTTGTCATCGCCATTGTAGCAATCAGTATTTTTTTGTCCTACAAAGCATAAAAATGTGTTACCTTATTTGTTCATTATTGGCAAACATCAGTGTGTACTACTGTGAAATCAAAGATATTCCATCTGATCAGCAACGGGTTTGTTATCAATTTGGTCTTCTTCTTCTTCTTCGGTGGGGTTTATCGGCAGTTGTCATCCAACGTTATGCTGCATTACCGCCACCTACTGTACTAGAGTGTTGGCCAAAGACAGGGAGAAACTAAATTCTACCTGTCAGCCCCGTTGCTCTTAAAAAAATCTAACAATATATTTGAGACTATATCTAATGATGTTCTACTCAATATACTATTTAAATTAATTTCATGTATTCCCTTCTCCCTCATACTAGAGCTCAGACTCTTTTTCCCCCTCTGATACGGCCCACACTGTAGCAGTACATGCTCCATGGTCTCTGTTTCCTGGTAATAATCACACTTTCCTGTTGGATGCTTTCCTATCATTTACATTTAAGTCATTTAGCAGACGCTCTTATCCAGAGCGACTTACAAATTGGTGCATTCACCTTATGACATCCAGTGGAACAGCCACTTTACAATAGTGCATCTAAATCTTTTAAGGGGGGGGGGGTGAGAAGGATTACTTTATCCTATCCTAGGTATTCCTTAAAGAGGTGGGGTTTCAGGTGTCTCCGGAAGGTGGTGATTGACTCCGCTGTCCTGGCGTCGTGAGGGAGTTTGTTCCACCATTGGGGGGCCAGAGCAGCGAACAGTTTTGACTGGGCTGAGCGGAACTGTACTTCCTCAGTGGTAGGGAGGCGAGCAGGCCAGAGGTGGATGAACGCAGTGCCCTTGTTTGGGTGTAGGGCCTGATCAGAGCCTGGAGGTACTGAGGTGCCGTCACATTTAAGGTTTTATTCAACCGGCTGTGTCCCACCCTTAATCTTGAAAAAAATAGCCTCCTTTCTTCTGTTCCTTCCTGCCGTCCTCACCTCCACGACTTTCCTCTGTACTTGAAGTAAATGCCCGCCCTTAGTATCTCTATTCCACTGCTCCTACCATCTCTGCATCATTACTGTCCATATCAGGCGTTTTGCCTCTACCTTGCTCATTGAAACTACAACATCAACAACCCACCTACTAAGTGCTTGTTGAGTCAGTACATCAACAGCCTCAGCACGTCCTGTCCTTGGATCTTTCGAACCATCTGTGTAAATGGCCACAAAATCCTGAAACACAGTATCCAGACATCTCTTAAACAATTCAGATGGATCAACACCCTCCCTATCTTTCTGTAGTCTCTCCAATACTTCTAGATCAACTGCTGGAAGCGGGAGTAGCCATGGTGGATTTACAGGAAGAGCTACCGTTGGACTAAACTCCCTTCCATACAGTCCCATCTCCTTCGCCTGGGTTTTACCCACCCAAAACTCGTATTCTGTCTTCGCTCATGTTCCCAGCATGCCTGTAAAATCCCTTTCGCAGGATGAGACACCCCATGTCCCTGTAGGTTGATTGCCAGCTGCTGTCTCCTAATCTGCAATGGCATATCCCCCATGTAGTGCAGCCACTGGGATCAATTTGGTCGCTAGCAAGAAAACAGAAAATCCCACCCTATGAGTTTCCCTGCTCTACTATTGGTCAACACTACTCAGGCAAGCATATGACTGTGTTTCTATTGGCCCTGGCAAGAAAACAGGAAGTCCCACCCTATGAGTTTCCCTGCTCTCCTATTGGTCAACACTACTCAGGCAAGTGTATTACTGTGTTTCTATTGGCCCTGAGAACATCGTGTTATTAATCCCTCAGTCATGTGGTGGCATCTCATCTACGTTTGAGGTATTGTTGTCAAATAGGTCAGTAATTAGTGAATGATTGAATTACACTGTCGCATCCTGTTTACTAGTTTAAATGGAGTGAAGAAAAGCTAATGAGACACCATCCAGTCCCTGTTTTTCATCACAAAATTAATTGATGATATCAGCAATGATTAAACTACTTTTAAGAGGCTAAATCTTCAGTGTTAATTTGTCAAATGTTTGTATAAAAAAAAAAATTGCAGTTGTGATGTGTTTAAAATAAGAGATTAAAAAAAGAACAATGACAAAATCAGTAAACATTTCAACATATCAAACATATATAAATGCATCTTTGCTAAACAGGTGAATAAATACAAATATCAATGTAACAGTGTCAATACAAAAAGACAATGAATAAACAAATCATACATTCAGTATCAGTATTTTGCATGCTATAATAAGTTTATCAAAATAACCCGAACAAAGTAACAAATTGATAACAAAACACAAGTAAAAGCCCCCAAAAATGGTTTCAATGAGGCATATATCATATATTAATATATTTATTATATATATTTCTTTACAAATAAATAATATTTGGCATTATATTCATCCTCACTATAGATATGATATACAAGAGATGAAAATAGTTTTTAGCTAAATAACTACCTTTTGAATTTGTCTAGTCATTTCACTTCGAGATCCAGGAAGTGGTGTATCAGTGTGTAATCGTCGTGTTTTCTCCACAATGTTGCCAAGAAAAAGATCTCTCATAAATACGAGTGTTCCAAAGCAGATAGACAAAACAAGGCCAAACAAGTCGTGTGGCCATCGATGAAGAGGAACGGTCCTAGTCACCGATGAAACATTTTGGGGAAAGAGGTAAAGTACAGTAGGTGGGTGTTCTACATTTGCTTAAAGAATATGGCAGTTATTTTTCTGCTGCCTTCATTAGAATGAAACTAAAATCAAATGTAAAACAAACTACATGCCACATTTACCAGGGACTTTGTTTCCCTCTGAATTCATACCCAATGAGCAGTCATTTTACACCCTCAACCACACCAGCTGACACTATGTCCCATAGACATTTGACTTGATTTGATTAAAGCCTGGAAAAACACAGGGCCGCATTGTTTGGCTGATTATAGCTGAATGACTGGAACTGTCTGGTTGTGTGTGTTCTGCAAGGGTTGCCCATTTGGACATACAGTGGAAATAATATGTGGGCATGGAAAGGATATGGGGTAACAAATCAAGGGGAAACAATATTATAAATCCCATGTTAAAAATAATTATACATTAATAACTGAAAAAAAACTTGGGCGCCATCTAATGGACTAAATTGGCACTGTTATACTTACAGGTACAGCAAATGTAGGCAGCTTACCCTAAAAATATCAGGCCTCAGGTTAACCAACAGCAGAGAACCAATGGTTGTCTGTGGCAGGATTGAGAATACTATATTAGAATATGGCACAATTTGTTATTCTATAAATGGCACTGGTAGTGGTATGTATAAAATGTAACTCTACAATGAGTAATTCAAATGCAGAGCACAGAACGAATTCTTCTCATAAATGGAATGGTAGTAAAATATATGCAGCATGCTTTTCAATACTGAACATCCACTATAACTCCTCCGATCCGCCTTGTACATTTTTGTCTTCCACTTTTTATTTCCTCGACCTTTCAAACACTCATCAGACAGACATAAAACGAATTGGAAAAAAACAAAGTTATGCATGAATATGCTGCTAAAGCCATTGTGGTTAGATTGAATCTGAGCTTTCAATCTGAGTTGCTAGCTCTCTGCCCGGGCTACTTGTCACATCTTAGGCCATGTCACCATTCATAATGCTTCTATGAGTATTGAGGGTTGTCTGGATGGAATCCAACTGGAAATGGTACAGTAGAGGAGGAACCACCAAAGTAGAGGACAGCTGTCCCATGAAGGCAAACAAGAGAGAAGGAGAAGGGAAGTTACAATATTTGGCACACACTCATAAAAGCAAACGCACACTCTTGCACGCACAAACACAAACCCTGATGAATTTGCATATAAGTACACACATACCTCGGTCATTTCACTGACACACTGTAAAAGAAGCAGAGATCATGTCAGAGTGTGTATCCTCCAGGGATGCCAGGGCTGATATTGAGACAAACCAGATCTATATAAGCCATACAGTGCTGTGATCACCATGTACTTTACCCTGTCATCTTCAACAGTAGAGGCAGTAGAGTACAATCATCAGCACTTTTGCTTCCAAGGACCTTTGAGGCTGTCTGGTTGATCTTTCCAAGGACCTTTACGTAAGCCCCATTTTCTCTGTCATCACATACTACAGTATGTGAGAAAAGCCCACCACCACTGTCAGATTGTATAACTACAGAACAGCCTTGCAGCATGATGGAACAACATCGGTTAGACTTCAAAGCAGAGATCCCAGCCTCCCCTAGGTCAGCATGTGTCCGTGTGAGTCTTTCTCTGCCACTGCTGCACGACTGTCTGCGTACAACTGTAGGAACAGCAGGGGAACATCACTAACCTGCCAACACAGATCCTGGCTTCCTGCACGACAGACAATGGTGCACTGCAGCTACAGCACTGTAATTTTGGCTAGGTTGGTTCCCTCCCTCCAACGATATGACATCACATCACTCAGATAGATTTATGCAGACAGAAGCCAGATCTTCACTCCAATGGAAAGGAATGTTTCTACATTCACACTTGCTTAATCTACACTAACTAGTCATGATACAAAATTAAGCCAAGGAAGAAAAAGATAAATGATTCAAATGAGGTAAAGATGAAATTATATGATATTGAAAGAAAATCCAACCCTTTTCTGTATCCTGCAACCAACTGTGAAATGCTGCATAACAAGTCATAATGTCCATCTGATTTGTGTTGTTTCCAAACATCTATAATTGAACTGACCCCCAGGACAAGGCTACCAAAACTTCATCTTTTAGGATAACAGAGATAACAGTATGTGTGTGTGTGTACATGAGTGTGTGTGTGTGCACATGTGCGTCCCACACTGTGTCTGTCGAACCACTAAGGGGGTTGGGTCATGTCTCTACGGAGCGATAGACGAGTGGACTTGGAGACGCGGTGACCCTCCAGTCACCCCATGTTTTTGAAGCCGTCAACAAAGTGCCACAACAAGACCGTTCCTCCAACACAAACAGGACACAAAGGGACTCCAGTCTGCTGAAAGGTACTGACTGCAATATAACGACTCTCTCTCTCTCTCTCTCTCTCACTCACTCACTCACTCACTCACTCACTCACTCACTCACTCACTCACTCACTCACTCACTCACTCACTCACTCACTCACTCACTCACTCACTCACTCACTCACAATAGAAGCCAGGTGTGGGCAGCCTATTAGCAAAACTAAACAATCATAATTTTCTCAGTCACAAAAATAGATATTTCAGACTTGAGCTGTATCAATTATCTAAGAGAGTGCTACTGTAAGTGTTGCATTGATTGTTTAACCAGTACTGGATCGACTAAATAAAAAGCAACCCCACTGACTTGGTTCATAACCACTACAGTGCATAGAATCAGAAAAATTATTTCCAAAAGTGCCCCTCAAATCAACACACGTCAACCCTCACCCCAACAACTCTAGCTCTAGGGCTTTTCAGGCCTCCTCAAGCATCTTATGGGAACTGATCCATACCCTGGTCACTGCCATTCTCCATCTGATTATTACCCAGGGACCCTACAGTCCCCTCAACTTCTACATCACAGAATCATATTAGGCCCCTTGAGTGCATGTCTGAGCTGTGAGAGAGGAAAATAACCCCAGTTTAACAATGACTCATATTCCCTACAGTACCATCCAGACACAAGAGAACAACTCAAGTCTCTCCAACTTCAAATTTGTAATGTCTTTGCTATCAGCCGGGGATCAAAAAGCATTGTTCTTCCCTCGTATCTCTTCACTCTGGGACTGTTTTACATTATGACCTTGTAACAGTTACCTTTAGGAGTAACCACTACAAGGTAATAAATAATGTGATACAGTCCCAAACAGTCACACACTGCGCGTGTCTGGTAGATAATCAACAATAGATAGCTTTTTTCTCATCAATGAAAATATGTCACAAAATATGTCACACACAGAAGTACTTTTTTGATGCGACATGATATGTAGGAAGGGATGGAGAGACGAGATGAAACATCAACCATGTGATTAAGAATACTAATTTCCTCTCTAATGCAATTCTAATACAACAATACTGTTGTGAACTTTGTACAGTTCCCTTTGAAAATCTGAGAATTATAAGAAGTGCATTATTCTACGTATATATTTGATCAAAAGAACTATGCAAACATTCCACAGCATTTCTTCCCCCACTGCAATGATATTATGTGAAAAATGTTTTTTGCATGTGGTCTGCTTCAAGTAAATGTTGTTACGTGTGAAATGTCAACAGCATCGGGAACTCCAGGGGATAGTCTGGAATGGAGAAAGGTAATGAGCTTGATTCAGAAATCTTTAACTAACATTTTCTACCATGAGGCTCGCCTGAACCTTTGACTGCTACCTGAATAGGTAGAAAGCTGCATTTTCCAACATTGACAACATTGACCAAACCAGAGCTTACTGTGACTTCACAAAACAGAGGTTTCAGAAGGGTTGACTTGTCCCTTGGTCAGAAGCTACAGTGTGGTATGCACAGTTGAGGTATTTCAAGCACTAGCACTTTCAAGTAGGTTCACTTCAATCATGTTGTGTGATTGTTCGCTTATATGAGCACAATTGGAAACAAACGTAGGATAGCTGCAGGGGTTTCCAAGAGTTGGAGTCTTCCATTTGTAACTGGGTTTGCATTCTCTCTAGTTGCCGGTAGGTTTCAAAGCTGCACTTTGCACACTTTGAAAAACACAGACTTACCGTTCCAGGATGATTCAATGAGAGCTTTTGGAGTTGTGTATTCCGTCATGGAACACGATTAAACTAACAAACAATAACAACTCATGGGAAAACCAAGGAGAAGATAAATCAATGAAGAATAAATTCTTATGTACATATACAGTACAAGTCAAAAGTTTGGACAGACCTACTCATTCAAGAGTTTTTCTTAACTCTACTATTTCTACATTGTAGAATAACAGTGAAGACATCAAAACTATGAAATAACACGTGGAATCATGTAGTAACCAAAAAAAGTGTTAAATCTAAATATATTGTATATTCTTCAATGCAGCTACCCTTTGCCTTGATGACAGCTTTGCACACTCTTGGCATTCACTCAACCAGCTTCATGAGGTGCCTTGTTAAAAGTTAATTTGTGGAATTTCTTTCCTTCTTAATGCATTTGAGCCAATCAGTTGTGTTGGGACAAGGTAGGGGTGGTACAGTATACAGAAGATAGCCCTAATCAGGCCTTTATGGTCAAATTGCTGTAAAGAAACCACCACTAAAGGACACCAATAAGAAGAAGAGACTTACTTGGGCCAAGAAACATGAGCACTGGACATTAGACCGGTGGAAATCTGTCCTTTGGTCTGATGAGTCCAAATGTGCGATTTCTGGTTCCAACCGCCGTGTCTTTGTGAGACGCAGAGTAGGTGAATGGATGATCTCCGCATGGAGGAGGTGTGATGGTGTGGGGGTGCTTTGCTGGTGACACTGTCTGTGATTTATTTAGAATTCGAGGCACACTTAACCAGCATGGCTACCACAGCATTCTGCAGCGATACGCCATCAGTTAGCAACATGGTGCCGACAGACATAGTCGTCTCGCTTTGCGTTCTTAGGAAACTGTGCAGTATTTAACGTGTTATTTCTTACACTGTTACCCCAGGAAATCTTAAGTCTTATTACATACAGCCGGGAAGAACTATTGGATATAAGTGTAACGGCTGTTGGAAGGAGAGGACCAAGGTGCAGCGTGTACGTGTTCATACTTTAATTTGAACTGAACACTGAAATAACTAAAACAACAAATGAGAACAAACAAAACCGAAACAGTTCTGTCTGGTACAGACACAAAAACAGAAAACAATTACCCACAAAACACAGGTGGGGAAAGGCTACCTAAGAATGGTTCTCAATCAGAGACAACGATAGACAGCTGCCTCTGATTGAGAACCACACCCAGCCAAACACACAGAAATAGAAAACATAGAACACAAAACATAGAATGCCCACCCCAATTCACCCCCTGACCCAACTAAAATAGAGACCTAAAAAGGATCTCTAATGTCAGGGCGTGACAATAAGAGCAACGTTAACTTACCAACATTACGACCAGGAATAAGACTTTCCCGAAGCGAGTCCTCTGTTTGGACCACCACACAGGACAATGGATCAGATCTCAGTAGGCGACCCCAAACAACGGCGCCGCAGAAGGGGCAGACGGAGCGGTCTTCTGGTCAGGCTCCGTAGACGGGCACATCGCTCACGAGTATACTACTCGCCAATGTCCAGTCTCTTGACAACAAGTTAGACGAATTTCGAGCAAGGGTTGCCTTCCAAGGAGACATCAGAGATTGCAACATTCACAGAAACATCGCTCACTCTGGATACGTTATCAGAGTTGGTACAGTTTCTTAACACATCGCGTCAATAGAAACAAACATCGCTCTGGTAAGAAGAAGGGCGGTGGTGTATGCCTTATGACTAACGAGTCGTGGTGTGATCTTAGCAACATACAGGAACTAAAGTCCTTTTGTTCACCAGACCTAGAATTCCTTACACTCAAATGCAGACCGCATTACCTACCAAGATAATTCTCTTCGATTATAATCACAGGCGTGTTTAACCCCCCCAAGCAGACACCTCAACAGCCCTGAAAGAACTCTATGTAAACTGGAAACCACATATCCTGAGGCTGTATTTACTGTAGCTGGGGATTTTTAACAAAGTTCATCTGAAAGGCTCCCTAAATTGTATCAGCATATAGAATGTGCGACCCGGGCTGGCAGCATTCTGGATCATTGCTACTCCTCCCTTGCCCTCCTTTTGGCAAATCTGACCACGACTCCATTTTGTTGCTCCCAGCCTATAGACAGAAACTAAAACAGGAAAAGCCCGTGTTCAGGTCTGTTCAACGCTGGTACGACCAATCGGACTGGGATATGTTCCAGATAGCCTCAGACAACAACATTGACGTATACGCTAATTCGGTGAGCGAGTTTATTAGCAAGTGCATTGGTGATGTTGTACCCACGGTGACTATTAAAACACTTCCCAACCAGAAACCGTGGATTGATGGCAGCATTCGCACAAATCTGAAAGCGCGAACCACTGCTTTTAATCATGGCAAGGCATCCGGAAACATGAGCGAATACAAACAGCGTAGCTATTCCCTCCGTAAGGCAATCAAACAAGCTAAGCATCAGTGTAGAGAAAAAGTAGAGTCGTAATTCAACGGCTCAGACACAAGACGTATGTGGCAGGGTGTACAGTCAATCACAGATTACAAAAAGAAAACCAGCCCTGTCGCGGACACCAATATCTTGCTCCCAGACAAACTAAACATCTTCTTTGCTCGCTTTGAGGACAATACAGTGCCACTGACACGGCCCGCTACCAAAACCTGCGGGCTCTCCATCACCGCAGCCAACGTGAGTAAAACATTTAAACGTGTTAACCCTCGCAAGGCAGCCGGCCCAGACAGCATCCCTAGCCGCGTCCTCAGAGCATGCTCAGACCAGCTGGCTGGTGTGTTTAAGGAACATATTCAATCAATCCCTATCCCAGTCTGCTGTTCCCACATGCTTCAAGAGGGCCACCATTGTTCCTCTTCCCAAGAAAGCTAAGATATCTGAGCTAAACAACTATCGCCCTGTAGCACTCACTTCTGTCATCATGAAGGGCTTTGAGAGACTAGTCAAGGATCATATCACCTCCACCCTACCTGACACCCTAGACCCACTCGAATTTGCTTACCGCCCCAATAGGTTCACAGACAACGCAATAGCCATCACACTGCCCTAACCCATCTGGACAAGAGAAATACCTATGTAAGAATGTTGTTCATTGATTACAGCTCAGCATTTAGCACCGTAGTACCCTCCAAACTCATCATTAAGCTCGAGACCCTGGGTCTCGACCCCACCCTGTGCAAATGGGTCTTGGACTTTCTGAAACCAAGAAACATGAGCAATGTTTGATACTCAACACTGGGGCCCCAAAAGGCTGCGTTCTCAACCCTCCCCTGTACTCCCTGTTCACTCATGACTGCGTGGCTATGCACGCCTCCAACGCAACTCAACTTGATTACCAACAACGACGAGACAACCTACAGGGAGGAGGTGAGGGCCCTCGGAGTGTGGTATCAGGAAAATAACCTCACACTCGACATCAACATCAACAAAACAAAGGAGATGATTGTGGACTTCAGGAAACAGCAGAGGGAGTGGACAAACTGAAATGGTCCACCCACACAGAGAGCGTGGTGAAGAAGGCGCAACAGTGCCTTCTGAAATTTGGCTTGTCACCGAAAACACTCACAAACTTTAACAGACGCATAATCGAGAGCATCCTGTCGGGCTGTAATTGTCGCACTGTGAAATTGTTAGATTACTTGTTAGATATTACTGCACGGTCAGAACTAGAAGCACAAGCATTTCACTACACTCACATTAACAACTGCTAACTATGTGTATGTGACCAATAAAATGTTATTTGATTTGATCCCATCTAGTTTGCGGTTAGTGGGATTACGATTTGTTTTTCAACAGGACAATGACCCAACACAACTCTGAGCTGTATAAGGGCTATTTGACCAACAACGAGGGTGATGGAGTGCTGCATCAGATGACCTGGCCTCCACAATCACCTGACCTCAACCAGATTGAGATTGTTTGGGATGAATTGGATCGCAGAGTGAAGGAAAATCAGCCAACAAGTGCTCAGCATATGTGAGAACTCCTTCAAGACTGTTGGAAAAGCATTCCAAGTGAAGCTGGTTGAGAGAATGCCAAGAGTGTGCAAAGCTGTCATCAAGGTAAAGGGTGGCTATTTGAAGAATCTCAAATATAAAATACATTTAGATTTGTTTAACACTTTTTTGGTTACTACATGATTCCATATGTGTTATTTCATCGTTTTGATGTCTTCATTATTATTCTACAAGGTATAACATAGCAAAAATAAAGAAAACCCTTGAATGAGTAGGTGTGTCCAAACTGTTGACTGGCTCTGTATATCTACTAATACATATTTGGTAATGGATGAGGGGTTCTGCGATATCGTACTTAGCGAGGACTGGAGTGGAGATGAACTCAGAAGATGATGACAGTCATGAGGAGACAGGTAAAGGAGGAAAGTGTACAGTAGATAGTCTAGAAAAAGGCTAGTTAAAGGAGAGTCTAGTTGAGGGGAAGTCTGAAGGGGGAGACGCCCCTCACCCCTGACCCCTGTCCCAATGCTCTCAAAGGCGAGTCTGGGCCTCGGGGATGTAGATCTCAATGCTGTCTGCTCTCTCTGACACCGAGTTCTGACGGAAGGAAGCTGCACGCTTGGCCGCCATCAGCCTCCTGCGTGCCTCCTGACGGTGGCGGTCTGGAAGATCCAGGGATTTCTCCCGCGTCACACCTCTCTTCCCGATCATGGACTTCTTTGGTATGGCAGGTGGTAACTGGATACATGAAGAAAGAGAGACAAACTAGACCAAAATCTGAACTGTATCAAAAACGATTCTGTAATTCAACATGTATAAGCAGTAGTTGACATATCATCCATTTGAGTGATTAGAAATAAATCAGCATTGTTAAGCACCATGTCAATGACACCCAGTGGTATAAATCAGCATAGTTAAGCACCATGTCAATGACACCCAGTGGTATAAATCAGCATAGTTAAGCACCATGTCAATGACACCCAGTGGTATAAATCAGCATAGTTAAGCACCATGTCAATGACACCCAGTGGTATAAATCAGCATAGTTAAGCACCATGTCAAAGACACCCTGTGGTGCTTCACTAAGCATTTGACCTCACATAACGAAGAGCACCACTCCACACTACTACAATGTGGCTCTAAGTAATCTCACATCTCTCTCTAATAAGGCTCTGACTGTGTGATATGTAGCTGTATCTGTTTCCATAGAAATACAATGACTCTAATTCTGTGTCTGTGTCTCACCAGGCATTGAGAATACCCACTATAGACAACAGAATAAGAATAGACTGTATTCTCTATACCTCAGTGCTACCCACCTTCTTCTCAGGGCTCTTTTCTACGGGCCTCCAGTCGTTGTTCTTCATCTGCTGCAGCTTGTCAAACTTGGTGGTGACGTCATCGATGGACAGCTGCAGGAGGTCCCAGAATCCAGCCAGGTCCTGAGAGGTGGGGCGGGGCATGGCACTGGGGTCCTGCAAGGGGTTATAGATGACCACATCAGTGCCTGAATTACAGATACTTTAGGCCTGAGACCGAGATCATATTCCATGTTCACTTTAAAAACAGTGTAGTTTTAGACTGTAAGTTATTTATTGCACTTCTGATAACTTCCACTAGATGTCCTTATCAGAACTCCAACAGCAGAAAACTGCAAGGATTTATGGTATATTTAAAATAATAATAAAACAGTTTCAGCAAAGTCATGGTAGCAGGAAGGTCAAACTTCAAAAAGACAATAATTTCAGTTTTTACTCCAATTGTCATCTCATGGTTAGACTATTGGACCTAGAGGACACTTCATTATAATGAGCCACAACGAAATGTGATCCATGCCAATCTCTCCTAACCCCCATGAGGATAGGAAATCATGAAGAGGGCTCACATTTCATTCACTGACAGTCAGTCTTATTCATCACATCACATTGACCAGAGTCCCAATCAGCTGGAGCTCTAGTGTCTCAGACACACTATTGACACCACAGAAGATACTAGTGAGACTAGAGCCTAAATCTCCAACTCTGTTATGAAGTTAAGAGTTGAGAAATAAGATCCATAGCATCCCATTGGACTCTGGCTTACCATCTCCCCCCATTAATTCAGTGACTTGATGTGCTCCATATACTGGATAGCTGGAGGGCACAACAATATCAAAGCCAACTGTCTGGGGGAGTTGCAGACTGCTGCATTCTGAATGTAGATCTAAATATATAGGCTCTGAAGTAAAGGTTTAGGTCACTCTTTGAATTACAATGAAGTTAATAAAGTGGAAGGTCTCAGAAAGGAAAAATAGTAAGCAGTACTTAATAAGTGTTCAGAACTACGTGCCGTACATGGTAAAGGTTAATTGCACGTTATTAACACAATAGCTTAGGCTACTGTCACTATTAAGTGGTGCCAAGAGCTACAGTACACATGTACATACATACAGTACCAGGCAAAGCTTTAGTAGTTCTGTAATTCATAAAGTATGCGGGTGCCGTATTGATAGATTGCACCTCCGTCACTCGGTTGCGTCATGACATTGTTCTGAATGTTCTTAATAAGCCATCCTCTATCGGCGGCGTCATAGTGGTGCCCTAAAGAGGTGATTAGCCCAGTCATTCTGGATGGAGGCTAACTACTGTTTCGTCTAAATTACACTATAGTCCCTGGAAATATGATGACATTGCTAAAGTAGTCAAATACTTAGTAGAACAACTTTGCCAGCATTATCATGTCATCAAATTTACTTTAGACAGATGACAATGTCATTAGCTAGCAAAGTTAGTAAAAAATAGCTAGCAATGGTAACATTAGCCAGCTAAAATCCAGTGGCCTCCCCTCACGCTTAGCTTGCTAGCTAATGTTATACTGCATTCAAAGTCAATCTGGTAACATCAAAATTATGACAAAAGGCTTCCTACTAATTATTTGGCTCTTTTTGAATGTAATTTTACTTCCAAGCCAGTGTAATGCACTTTTTATGAGTCTACAACTGTCTTTGGAAGTTTGTTCAAGTTAGGCTTAAGTTATCCAGGAGAGAAAAAGCTTTACAAATAAAGCACAATTAGACATCTCCTTAAGCCTCAAATTTGCCGGATGCCACTTCTTGAAATAGACTCAAATCTATGTTCTGAAAGTCTATGCAGTATTATTTGGAAAATGTCTATCTGGGAAGTAGAGGCAGAAAAACTCTATATAAAAGACTAGTTCAAACTAAATAATCCCCTGTGCACTTTTCAGTCTATTCTGAATGCTGCCATTTCTGCTGCATATGGCAAAAAATAGCAGTACAATTTGTCCAGACCGGCTTAATCTCAAATCTTGAATATTTGGCTGAGATCAATACAGAGGAGTAAGAATAGAGGTAAACCAATATGAAGAGATAGTGCACTGCGTAGATAGTTCTTAATTTAAAGGAGGGTCGTCTCAGTATTCTAGTCTAGAGCTGGGAGTGCGTCATTGGTGACACGGAAATTCACAGTCTCATATTGTTCACCTCAAGATGCTTCATCTCAGAAGTACTAGATTTCTTATTTTGTATTTTTCCATACTCAATGGCAAATTCAATAGTTTCTGACCTGTTGGGCTTGGGACTGTCATTTGTTTTTCACAAGGATATTGACCCAAAACACAACTCTAGGCTGTGTAAGGGCTATTTTACCAAGAAGGAGAGTGATGGAGTGCTGCATCAGAAGATCTGGCCTCCACAATCCCTCGACCTCAACCAAATTGAGATGGTTTGGGAGGAGTTGGACCGCAAAGTGAAGCAAAAGCAGCCAACAAGTGCTCAGCATATGTGGGAACTCCTTCAAGACTGTTGCAAAAGTATTCCAGGTGAAGCTGGTTGAGAGAATGCCAAGAGTGTGCAAAGCCGTCATCAAGGCAAAGGGTGGCTATTTGAAGGATCTCAAATATGAAATACATTTTGATGTAACACTTTTTTGGTTACTACATGATTCCTTCCATTGGTGTTATTTCATAGTTTTGATGTATTTTCCTATTATTCTACAATGTAGAAAATAGTACAAATTAAGAAAACCCTTGAATGAGTAGGTGTTCTAAAACCTTTGACCGGTAGTGTATTTTTTTTAACACACACTCACAAACTGTATGTACGCACAATGTTTCAATGACTTTACTCACCAGGTTCTGCTGACAAAGCCAGTATAACTGCTGGAATTTCTGAGACATAAGGAGCTGAGCACTGCCCACCGCACTCCTGATTTTACCTAGGACTGAAAGACAGAAAATCAACTCATCATCTGTTACCTAAAAGTCTTACGAGTCTCTATGGAAGAAAATGTTTCCTAATTAATTGTACATTCTGACTCCTATCCCACTCACTGTCCTCAGAGAGGTCGTTCTCCTCTGCCTCTGCCTCCATCTCTTTACACCATCCCTCCATCCTCTTGGTCTCTGCGTGGAGCAGCTGCATGAACCAGCTTCCATCCCTCCGCAAGGAGGGGGACACGCGGCCCGACTCTCCAGACGATGCTGCGGGCTCCCTGGGAGAGGGGGGCTCTAGCTGCCAGGTGGTCTCGCTGGAGGTCTGCTGGGGGCTGGGGGGCTCCGTGGGTGTCCGGTAGTCCTCCCGGTAGCTGAAGAGGCCCTGGGTGCGGACGGTGCGAACTCCGTACTGGGTGGGCGTGCTGGGCTCAGAGTGCCCCCCTAGGAAGCCCCCTCCAAACTGTAGGCCCTTGTCCTCCATGGTGGGAAACCCCTCCATCTCCATGTCAGCCTGAACGGAGGCTGTTACACTGTTGGAGCGCTTCAACCTGCCCTGCCCTCTGAGACACAGATTAGGGAAAGCAAACATTCAGGCAAGGGATATTGTAAACTAACACACTGGTGACGTTGATAAAGACACACTGGGCCAGGCCTGTAGTAAAGCCATTGTTACAGAAAAGGAATGTATGAAAAACAACATTTTACCTTTTGTCATCTTCTACTTGGATCCCCACAGAATGGTATTCCCTCGATCCTTTGGTTTCTGACTCCGAGTCGGTGGCTGCTTCCACCTAATGCAACACAATATAACAGCAACAGTGTTATCATTATGACCACTCCCAGACGTCTGTGGGGTTATTGGTCCCGCGCTGTGCCTCCTCAACTGTAAGCGGCCTGTCAGAACATAACTACAGTGTGATTTACAGAGGCAGAGTTCTCAACCAAACACAACTAGTTCTTCAACACCCTCAGCACTCAACACATTGATTTATACCAACAACAAGCAGCCGTTTTGGAGATACACAGGGACGGTATTAAAAAAACTAAAAGACATTACAAAACCTAATTAGGGTGTGGAGAGATGTGATCATGTGTAGTATGCCTGGGGTGGTGTGTAACAGACTGACAGACAGGTGTTTGTTAGTGTTCATTGAAGCGTGGTACTGGGTGGATGGTGCTGGCCAGGGATGGTAGAGACTGATCCCTCTTGGTCCTGAGAGTTGCTGATCCTGATTGAATGGCCAGTCAGAAAAAAAATATTGTCGCTTCATTACATGTACTGCCAACAAAACTTTTACCGTGCAGTTGCATATAGCCTACAGTCTGCAGGGACTAGTAATATCTGGGAGGTAGAAGTGTGTGGTGTGTGTGGTAGCTTGATTTAGTCCTTGTGACGCCCACTGACATGTTGTCTCTCTGTTGAGTAATACAAGTGTGAGACCAGCAGACCTCTAATTTGAAACTTGATTATTAACAGGGTAATTTGAACATCTATTCACCCACATTTGAATCCTCCTCCGCTCTGAGAGACTACACAGTGGAATCCTCCTCCGCTCTGAGAGACTACACAGTGGAATCCTCCTCCGCTCTGAGAGACTACACAGTGGAATCCTCCTCCGCTCTGAGAGACTACACAGTGGAATCCTCCTCCGCTCTGAGAGACTACACAGTGGAATCCTCCTCCGCTCTGAGAGACTACACAGTGGAATCCTCCTCCGCTCTGAGAGACTACACAGTGGAATCCTCCTCCGCTCTGAGAGACTACACAGTGGAATCCTCCTCCGCTCTGAGAGACTACACAGTGGAATCCTCCTCCGCTCTGAGAGACTACACAGTGGAATCCAGCTGAAGCAGGCAGTCCTGATAGAACATCTGTCTGCCTGTCTGTCTGTCTGAGAGCCTTAAAAGCTCCAAACTCACATGAATAACTCTTTAGCTTTAAGTGGTTTGCAATGAACAGAGAATCTAGAAAAATGTCAAGCCTGCTACATTGCAGAGTAGCCTGGTACAAACAGTGACATTTTTGGAGGGACACTTTGCTATTCAGGCAGCGAGCAACTCTGAATCCTCCTTTTCTTTCCCAGAAAGGTAATCAGTGGTGAGTCGCTACTGGTCCAGGTGACCTCCATTACTTTCTGCTAAAGGCACAAAGCGAAGTCCACCTCAGAGAGACAGAATGGGCTGCTGCTTTATAATGGATGAGGAGGGGAGAGATTTAGGGGATCCTGGGAAATGTTCAAAGTGTGCTGGTAGAGACAGAAAAAATAAGCAACACCTGGTTTGATGAAAACACACACCACGCTACGCACACAGAATAGATGTGGAAACCTTGGAAACTGTAGGCATCAGCATAATGGAGATTAAGGCAGGTAGTAAGTTACAGTAGGTAGGTAGTGAGAGTAAGATCCTGCTACATTATCCATTCTTACACTGTCCTAATATGGACGCCGCACACTATAAATGCCCCCAGAACGTAAGGCGTCAAAACTCAAACACTGCGCCCAAACGGTCAAAGGCTAAGGATTAAGATTGTGGTCCTTTCTGAGGTGAGGGGTGAAAGGTCAAACTATGGGCCAATCAATAGGGTTGTAGGCTTCAGTACCAGAGGTGAATTTTACTGAACTGTGCTCAGGAAGTCTGTGACGATGTAGGTGAATTTAAACTGATCTTACCACACTAGCCGAATACTAGCTGCACAGTTTAAAGGGAAACTTTGTTGGAGTTTTTGCTGCCTTTTGGTGTTGCATGCGGCATGTCTGGTATGTTTCAATAAATGTAGACATTCACACTGCCAGCCATTACTAATCTAAAGTGCTTCTGTATTTTACACACATCATTGGATCCAATTTGAAAACCAATGTAATTCAGGCCTTCCTGCCTCTCCTTCTCCATTACCCCCTGTCTCTCTCTTCCGTCTTTCTCTTTCTCTCTGTCACCCACCATACCCTCTCTTCCTCTCTGTCACCCCATCATACCCTATCTTCCTTCTCTCTCTTCCTCTCTGTAACCAACCATACCCTCTTCCTTCTCTCTCTTTCTCTCTGTCATCCCACCATACCCTCTCTTCCTCCTCTCTCTTTCTCTCTGTCACTCCCCCAGACCCTCTTTTCCTTCTCTCTCCTTCTGCCTGTTCTCCCAGCAATTATATATATTATTCTGTATCTGCAATCGGTTTAGGAGTGTGGTGAATCAGGGGTCCGTTAGTGAGCAGATTTGGGGAGATGGCGGGTAGTGTGATTGGGTGGCATGGCATGCAACACAGCAAGGCACTACGCTGAGCGGCACGGCATTCAGCTCAGCTATTTAAAATCTTCATTCATCACCCAGGATGGGCTGCCTGATCATTTCTGAGGGACTGAGACTCACCTGTCTCCACAAACAAACCCTGCCTGGGGGGAGAGAGAGGGAGGAGATAGATAGAGAGAAACAGAGAGAGAAAGAGAGAAGGGGAGAGAGAGAGAGAGAGAGAGAGAGAGAAAGAGAGAGAGAGAGAGAGAGAGAGAGAGAGAGAGAGAGAGAGAAAGAAAGAATGGGCAAAGAGACAAGTGGAGATAGATAGTTGAGAGAGAGGAGAATGAGAAAAGAAGAGAGGGAATAGAGAGAGATGAGAGACAGGAGGATAGAAGAGGGTGACCATTGAGAGTAATTTGATTTGATTTGATTTATTAGGACAACGCTATTAGACGATACCATTGGCAACAGCTAGTCTTACTAGAGTCTGACACTTACTGAAAAAGACGTTACAGACAAAATGCTTAACAATTTACATACATTGAAAGTGTTAACATGTAGTGTGCATGTGTGTTCATCTATCAGTTCCACGTACATGTCAGTACATATAGTACACACAACAAGCAGGTCAGATAGGGGAGAGGCCTTGTGCCGTGAGGTGTTGCTTTATTTGTTTTTTGAAACCAGGTTTGCTGTTCACTTGCTCTATAAGAGAGGGAAGGGAGTTCCATGCACTCATGGCTCTGTATAATACGGTATGTTTCCTTGAATTTGTTCTGTCCCTAGGGAGTGTGAAAAGACCCCTGGTGGCATGTCTGGTGGGGTAATTGTGTGTTGCAGTGCTGTGTGTAAGTTGAATATGCAAACAATTTGGAATTTTCAACACATTAATGTTTCTTCTAGAAAGAAGTGATGCAGTCAGGAACTCCTCAACTCTTAGCCAAGAGAGACTGACATGCATGGTATTTATATCAGCCCTCTGATTACAATGAAGAGCAAGAAGTGCCACTCTGTTCTAGGACAGCTGCAGCTTAACTAGGTCTTTCCTTGCAGCACTCGACCACACGACTGGACAATAATCAAGATAAGATCAAACTAGAGCCTGCAGGATCTGCAGGCTTTGTGGAGTGTGGTGTCAAAAAATCTTTATTATGGACAGACTTCTCCCGATCTTTACGACCATTGAATCAATATGTTTCGACCATAACAGTTTACAATCTAAGGTAACACCAAGTAATTTAGTCTCCTCAATGTGTTCAACAGCCACACCATTCCTTGCCAGATTCAGCTGAGGTCTAGAACTTAGGGACTGATTTGTACCAAATACAATGCTCTTAGTTTTAGAGATGTTCAGGACCAGTTTATTACTGACCACCCATTTGAAAACGGACTGCAACTCTCTGCTAAGGGTTTCAGTGACTTCATAAGCTGTGGTTGCTGATGCGTATATGGATGAATCATCAGCATACATGGACACTCATGCTTTGTTTAATGCCAGTGGCAGGTCATTGGTAAAAATAGAAAAGAGTTGAGGGCCTAGAGAGCTGCCCTGGGGTACACCACGCTTTAAATGTTTGACATTAGAGAAGCTTCCATTAATTAGATACATGTAGATAGCTCTGAATCCATGATAATCCCAGCCTTTGAACAGGGAAATAGTGAGATAGGGAAGGAACGAGCTCACTGCACCATACACAAGCAGAACAACTTTAATATTCTCCTTTGATAAAAGGCTGTATGCAGTCTGAATTGGTGACTGCTGGCCTGCCTGCCTGCCTGTCTGCCTGTCTGCCTGTCTGCCTGCCTGCCTGCCTGTCTGTCTGTCTGTCTGTCTGTCTGTCTGTCTGTCTGTCTGTCTGTCTGTCTGTCTGTCTGTCTGTCTGTCTGTCTGTCTTATTCAGGGGAACTGTCAGGCCAGACGTCTGCAGACTGCAGTGTGTGAAGAAGCCCCTTTACTCCCAGGGTCACAGAGGGAAGAGAGAATGAAAGAGAAAAGAGAGAGGGTAAGAGAGTGAAGAGAGAGAAAAGAGAAAGGAGAGAGAGGGAGAGGGGAGAGGGGAGAGGGAGGGAGGAAGGGAGAGAGACCCATTCAGTAAAGCCCGATTCATGAGTTGAATTCTAATTAATGGATTGCAGTAGGATGACTCATTGGTTCTATTTTTAGACCTAGAGGAGAGACTGGTGTGCCAGAGTGGGATACATGAGTGTGCGACTATATGAATGGGTGGGTGTGTGTGTGTGCACAATTTTTTGTATACCCGTGTTTGTGTGTGTGTGTGTGTGTGTGTGTGTGTGTGTGTGTGTGTGTGTGTGTGTGTGTGTGTGTGTGTGTGTGTGCTTGCGTGCGTGCCACTCACCTGTATCCCTATGGAAGAGCGTGGTGTTTTGAGGTACTCCTCAGCCTTGGACACCAGGATGGCTTTATCACAGGTCATCACTGAGCTATGACTGTCCGTGGACGGGTGTCTCTTCCCAGACATCACCCCTGCAGCCTCCATAGCTATAGTCACCGCCTTGGCACTGTCCAGACTGTCTGTGGAGTTATACAGGGACCTGCCCAGGCTCAGGCCCAGCCCGTCCCCCCACCCTCGAGGAGGTCTACCCTCATGGTACGCATCCTGGGTGGATTCTGTGCTGCTCTGAGCCGTGACTGAGATGAGGGGCTTAGAGCCTACGGTGGAGCGGGGCGGGACCGGCGGAGGGGTCATCTTCTTGTAGTTGTTTGTGTACGTGATCTCTGAAAGATAGAGGAATAGAGAAGGTCAAAGTTAAAAGGAAGTAATATGATGTGGAAATTGAAGTAGATGAGGTACTGTAGGGCTATACCGTTGACAATTAGAGAGCAGAGACACCACTGAGAGGTATTCACTGTGGAGTGTTGACAGCCATTCTCCTTACATGTATTTGATGAGCAGGGGATTATAAAAATTCAAAATATCTTTCAAGTGCAAATGAGAATGTGACTATATAAATAACTGGGTTTGATGTGTCCTCTCCTTTAAAAAATAACTTTGACGGAGCAGCCTAATACTGTAACAGGCTATGAACTCAAACAGCTTATCCATTTGAAGAACATCTAATGATCAAAGCCCACAGTGGTCTTGGCTCATCAGAACTCTTATAAAGAGAGGTTTTGTACTATCCAGTATCCTTAGGACGTCACTACCCCCTTGAAGTTGTCATTTTAAATGGTTACGGTAAGGGTTAAGGTTAGGGTTAGGTAAGACTTATGGTTAGGGTAAGGGTTAAGATTAGGGTTAGGTAAGACTTATGGTTAGGGTAGGGGTTAAGGTTAAGTTTAGGTAAGACTTATGGTTAGGGTAGGGGTTAAGGTTAGGGTTAGGTAAGACTTATGGTTAGGGTAGGGGTTAAGATTAGGGTTAGGTAAGACTTATGGTTAGGGTAGGGGTTAAGGTTAGGTTTAGGTAAGACTTATGGTTAGGGTAGGGGTTAAGGTTAGGGTTAGGTAAGACTTATGGTTAGGGTAAGGGTTAAGATTAGGGTTAGGTAAGACTTATGGTTAGGGTAGGGGTTAAGATTAGGGTTAGGTAAGACTTATGGTTAGGGTAGGGGTTAAGGTTATGGTTAGGTAAGACTTATGGTTAGGGTAAGGGTTAAGGTTATGGTTAGGTAAGACTTATGGTTAGGGTAAGGGTTAAAGGTTAGGGTTAGGTAAGACTTATGGTTACGGTAAGGGTTAAGATTAGGGTTAGGTAAGATTTATGGTTAGGGTAAGGGTTACGATTAGGGTTGGGTAAGACTTATGGTTAGGGTAAGGGTTAAGGTTAGGGTTAGGTAAGACTAATGGTTAGGGTAAGGGTTAAGATTAGGGTTAGGTAAGACTTATGGTTAGGGTAAGGGTTAAGGTTAGGGTTAGGTAAGACTTATGGTTAGGGTAAGGGTTAAGATTAGGGTTAGGTAAGACTTATGGTTAGGGTAAGGGTTAAGGTTAGGGTTAGGTAAGACTTATGGTTAGGGTAAGGGTTAAGATTAGGGTTAGGTAAGACTTATGGTTAGGGTAAGGGTTAAGGTTATGGTTAGGTAAGACTTATGGTTAGGGTAAGGGTTAAGATTAGGGTTAGGTAAGACTTATGGTTAGGGTAGGGGTTAAGGTTATGGTTAGTGTTTATAGTAGGGACGTCCCAAGGAGACCAGATACCACTGACCATAGAGAAAGGGAAGGAGGAATACATTACACTGAATTATACAGCAGGCCAGCATTTCTAAGAAACTAGTATATTGTAGGGACTAATGGAGTTTTCAACGGTTTGCAATTATTTCTTACACAAAATCTATGCTCACTGAAAAATTCAAGCATGTCTTCTGGGCATCAAATTAAATAATTTATGAATGTATGTACTGACAGGGGCTAATTGATTTGTGTTCAGTCCCTTCAGTGAATTCTTCAACCTCTATTCCATTCTCCAGAAAATATTTCCACTGGGTTTCTCATTTGAAGAAAACGTATCCTCTTCGGACTACTTTAAAATGGACTAACAATGACATTGGAGTATGAATTGGTTTTGAATATGCATTCAATGCAGAATTTGTCCCTCCAACACCATGACCCTTAAGCACTCCCCAGCAGCACCCAGGCTGGTTCTATAAATACCCTCTGCTGACATCCGCCCTGTAGAGCTCAGCATAATGCTCTAAGGCCTAATGACTCACTTTGTCCCCCATTCAGAAATTATCTTCTCAAAGAGGTCACCAAGATGAGTCAGTAGAGAGAGAAAGAATAACAAAGAAGAGACAGAAAGATACAGACATTGAGAGAGAGTGAAGGTGAGATAAAGTATATATACAGTACATATACAAAGAGAGAAAGAGAGGGTGAGGGAGAAAAAAGAGAAAGAAAGAGAGAGTGAGAGAGAGGGAGGGAGAAAAATATAAATAAATAAAGAGAGAGAGGGTACGAGAGAGAGAGAAAGAAAGAAGGAAATAAAGTGAGAAGATTCAGCAGATGGACCCCCCCCATCTTGGCAGTGTTACTCAGCATTTAGCCTGTCCCCTCACGTCTCAGCCAACAGAAACCATAGCAACCATACCAGGCAAGACAGGTGGTTTTACTTAACCTTTAAATCACACAATAACTATCCAGACAGAAAACCTGCTCCTTATCTCCATGACAACAACATGGACACCTTTTTGCTTGTTAGCAGTCATTCAAAAAATTGGACTTTCAAAAAGCAAAGTGTCTCCGGCCATATCATCAAGATGATAAAAAATACTAAACAGTGCTACGTTTACCAGGCTTTTAAGGATATCCCACTGGGCACAGACGTCAGTTCAACGTCTAGTTTTGATTTACAGCACCAGTCAAAAGTTTAGACACACCTACTCATTCAAGGGTTTTTCTTTATTTTTACTATTTTCTACATTGCACATCAAACCTATGAAATAACACATATGAAATCATGAAGTAACCCCAAAAAGTGTTCATCTAATCAAAATAGATTTTAGATTTTAGATTCTTCAACGTAGCCACCCTTTGCCTTGATGACAGCTTTGCACACTCTTTGTATTCTTTCAACCAGCTTCATGAGGTAGTCACCTGGAATGCATTTCAATTAATAGGTGTGCTTTGTTAAAAGTTCATTTGTGGAATTTCTTTACTTTGTAATGTGTTTGAGCCAATCAGTTGTGTTGTGACAAGGTAGGGGTGGTATACAGAAGATGGCCCTATTTGGTAAAATACCAAGTCAATATTATGGCAAGAACAGCTCAAATAAGCAAAGTGAAACTTGAAGACATGAAGGTCAGTCAATCCAGAAACATTTCAAGAACTTTGAAAGTTTCTTCAAGTGCAGTCGCAAAAACCATCAAGCACCATGATGCAACTGGCTCTCATGAGGACCGACACAGGAAAGGAAAACTCAGAGTTACCTCTGCTGCAGAGGATAAGTTCATTAGAGTTACCAGCCTCAGAAATTGCAGCCCAAATAAATGCTTCACAGAGTTCAAGTAACAGACACATTTCAAATTCAACTGTTCAGACATGAAGAGGAGACATGAATCAGGCCTTCATTGTTGAAATGCTGCAAAGAAACCACTACTAAAAGACACCAATAAGAAGAAGAGACTTGCTTGGGCCAACAAACATGAGCAATGGACATTAGACCGGTGGAAATGTGTGCTTTGGTCTGATGAGTCCAAATGTGAGACTTTTGGTTCCAACCGCCGTGTCTTTGTGAGATGCAGAGTATGTGAACAGATGATCTTCGCATGTGTGGTTCCCACCGTGAAGCATGGAGGAGGAGGTGTGATGGTGTGGGGGTGCTTTGCTGGTGACACTGTTGGTGATTTATTTAGAATTTAAGGCACACTTAACCAGCATGACTACCACAACATTCTGCAGCAATATGCCATCCCATCTGTTTTACGCTTAGTGGGACAATCTTTTTTTTCCCCATCAGTTTTTTAAAAATGGAACCTTTATTTAACTAGGCAAGTCAGTTAAGAACAAATTCTCATTTACAATGATGGCCTACCCCGGCCAAACCCTAACCCAGACGATGCTGGGCCAATTGTCCTATGGGACTCCCAATCCCGGCCAGTTATGATGCAGCCTGGAATTTGAACCAGGGTCTGTAATGATGCCTCTAGCACTGAGAAGCAGTGCCTTAGACTGCCGTAGACTTTTTTATTGGTATTTCAATCCCCTAAAGATGCCTCGGTCAACGGAGTACTTCTTCACCTCATCAAACTCTCTGTGCTTTCGGCGTATTCCAGCTGACAGGTCCCGGTGTAAAGTGAGTTTGGTGTTTCCCACTGTAATGGTGTTGATTTTCGCCGCCTGTAGGACTCGTTCCTTGTCGGTGAATCTCAGGAAACGTATGGTGATTGGGCACGGTGGTTGTCTGGCTGCTGGTGGGGGCCTCAGTGCTTGGTGAGCTCTCTTGAGTTCTATGGGCCTGTCGGTGGACAGGTGGAGCCACTCGGGAAGTTTGTCTTGCAGGATGCGGATCAGTGGCATGTTTCCCTCTACTTTTTCTCCCAGATTTAATAGAACACAATTATTCCTTCGCCACCTGTTTTCCAGGTCCTCTGTTTTCTCTTCCAGATGCTCTATTTTCTTTTTAGCATATGCTATTGTTTCCATGGCGTTTGTCAGTGAGTTTTCCATGGATAGGATTCCCCTCTCTGCCTCATCCAGGTGCCCGCCTTGATGGTTATCTTGTTGTTGATGTCAGGGCAAAGCATTTTCCAGGGTTGACACCTTGCCCCCTATCGCACTGAGCTGAGAGTTAATGCCATCTAATTTGATGTTGAGTTCTGTACGTTGGGATCTCAGTTCAGAAAGGATATCTTCGGCAGAGTGCAAGGTTGGCATTTGTTGGGCCTGGGGGGCGGGGTGTCCTCTTGCGCCTGGCTAATGACGCTAGATTTTTCAAAAAATGGCTTATGCTCGAATCCGGGTACAAATGTCACCTGTAATGTCACCTTTTGTAGCCGCCATGACCTTTTGACTAAAGCTAAAGGAGTTTTAACTTGAAGTGGAGGTAAAATTAAGAATTGGAAATGACTTGTGCGGAGCTCTTAGTTCATGCGGCCATCTCGTTCAAGGGTCACGTGATCCCCCTTTAGATTTTTTTAAAAGGGCAGAACCCCACCTGTTTGGAGCCCCATATTTTCAGCAAAAATGTGGGTCTTGTCTGTTTTGCATGTTATTTTGGCATTAATAGATGTCACATATCAGTTTGTTAAC